>NW_027250666.1:89114-126614 GCF_044704955.1 Pristiophorus japonicus | reverse complement strand
GTGGGAGGGGCTGGGGCGGGTGACGGGTGGGCCGAGCGCTGGACATGGCAGTGCGCGATCAGCCGGCGCAGCGACTGGGTGAGTTTCACACCGGCTTCGGGATAGGCGTCTGGCGGAGTCCCCGGAGACGTGGGCAGAGCGGAACCCTGGACGGGAAACAGGAGAAGAAAACATTGTGGGAATCATTCACCCAAATCCTGCCCGCGCACAGAGGGAACTCCGCACTGTCGCAGGGGCAGTACTGATGGAACTCTGCACTGTCGGAGGGGCAGTACTGAGGGAGTGCCGCACTGTCGGAGGGGCAGTACTGAGGGAGCGCCGCACTGTCGGAGGGGCAGTACTGAGGGAGTGCCGCACCGTCGGAGGGGCAGTACTGAGGGAACGCCGCACTGTCGGAGGGGCAGTACTGAGGGAGCGCCGCACTGTCGGAGGGGCAGTACTGAGGGAGTGCCGCACTGTCGGAGGGGCGGTACTGAGAGAGTACCGCACTGTCGGAGGGGCAGTACTGAGGGAGTGCCGCACCGTCGGAGGGGCAGTACTGAGGGACTGCCGCACTGTTGGAGGGGCAGTACTGAGGGAGTGCCGCACCGTCAGAGGGGCAGTACTGAGGGACTGCCGCACTGTCGGAGGGCAGTACTGAGGGAGCGCCGCACTGTCGGAGGGGCGGTACTGAGGGAACATCCTCTCTGCATCCACCTTGTCGAGCCCCCTCATAATCTGATACGTCTCGATAAGATCACCTCTCATTCTTCTGAACTCCAATGAGTAGAGGCCCAACCTACTCGACCTGGAGAAGGATTCCCTGGAGTGCACAAGGGATGGTTTTCTAGACCAATATGTCGAGGAACCAACTAGGGGGGAGGCCATCTTAGACTGGGTGTTGTGTAATGAGAGAGGATTAATTAGCAATCTCATTGTGCGAGGCCCCTTGGGGAAGAGTGACCATAATATGGTGGAATTCTGCATTAGGAAGGAGAATGAAACAGTTAATTCAGAGACCATGGTCCAGAACTTAAAGAAGGGTAACTTTGAAGGTATGAGGCGTGAATTGGCTAGGATAGATTGGCGAATGATACTGAAGTGGTTGACTGTGGATGGGCAATGGCAGACATTTAGAGACCGCATGGATGAACTACAACAATTGTACATTCCTGTCTGGCGTAAAAATAAAAAAGAGAAGGTGGCTCAACCGTGGCTATCAAGGGAAATCAGGGATAGTATTAAAGCCAAGGAAGTGGCATACAAATTGGCCAGAAATAGCAGAGAACCCGGGGACTGGGAGAAATTTAGAACTCAGCAGAGGAGGACAAAGGGTTTGATTAGGGCAGGGAAAATGGAGTACGAGAAGAAGCTTGCAGGGAACATTAAGACGGATTGCAAAAGTTTCAATAGATATGTAAAGAGAAAAAGGTTAGTAAAGACAAACGTAGGTCCCCTGCAGTCAGAATCAGGGGAAGTCATAACGGGGAACAAAGAAATGGCAGACCAATTGAACAAGTACTTTGGTTCGGTATTCACTCAGGAGGACACAAACAACCTTCCGGATATAAAAGGGGTCAGAGGGTCTCGTAAGGAGGAGGAACTGAGGGAAATCTTTATTAGTCGGGAAATTGTGTTGGGGAAATTGATGGGATGGAAGGCCGATAAATCCCCAGGGCCTGATGGACTGCATCCCAGAGTACTTAAGGAGGTGGCCTTGGAAATAGCGGATGCATTGACAGTCATTTTCCAACATTCCATTGACTCTGGATCAGTTCCTATGGAGTGGAGGGTAGCCAATGTAACCCCACTTTTTAAAAAAGGAGGGAGAGAGAAAACAGGGAATTATAGACCGGTCAGCCTGACCTCAGTAGTGGGCAAAATGATGGAATCAATTATTAAGGATGTCATAGCAGCGCATTTGGAAAATAGTGACATGATAGGTCCAAGTCAGCATGGATTTGTGAAAGGGAAATCATGCTTGACAAATCTTCTGGAATTTTTTGAGGATGTTTCCAGTAGAGTGGACAAGGGAGAACCAGTTGATGTGGTATATTTGGACTTTCAGAAGGCTTTCGACAAGGTCCCACACAAGAGATTAATGTGCAAAGTTAGAGCACATGGGATTGGGGGTAGTGTGCTGACGTGGATTGAGAACTGGTTGTCAGACAGGAAGCAAAGAGTAGGAGTAAACGGGTACTTTTCAGAATGGCAGGCAGTGACTAGTGGGGTACCGCAAAGTTCTGTGCTGGGGCCCCAGCTGTTTACACTGTACATTAATGATTTAGACGAGGGGATTAAATGTAGTATCTCCAAATTTGCGGATGACACTAAGTTGGGTGGCAGTGTGAGCTGCGAGGAGGATGCTATGAGGCTGCAGAGTGACTTGGATAGGTTAGGTGAGTGGGCAAATGCATGGCAGATGAAGTATAATGTGGATAAATGTGAGGTTATCCACTTTGGTGGTAAAAACAGAGACGGACTATTATCTGAATGGTGACAGATTAGGAAAAGGGGAGGTGCAACGAGACCTGGGTGTCATGGTACATCAGTCATTGAAGGTTGGCATGCAGGTACAGCAGGCGGTTAAGAAAGCAAATGGCATGTTGGCCTTCATAGCGAGGGGATTTGAGTATAGGAGCAGGGAGGTGTTACTACAGTTGTACAGGGCCTTGGTGAGGCCTCACCTGGAGTATTGTGTACAGTTTTGGTCTCCTAATCTGAGGAAGGACATTCTTGCTATTGAGGGAGTGCAGCGAAGGTTCACCAGACTGATTCCCGGGATGGTGGGACTGACCTATCAAGAAAGACTGGATCAACTGGGCTTGTATTCACTGGAGTTCAGAAGAATGAGAGGGGACCTCATAGAAACGTTTAAAATTCTGATGGGTTCAGACAGGTTAGATGCAGGAAGAATGTTCCCGATGTTGGGGAAGTCCAGAACCAGGGGTCACAGTCTAAGGATAAGGGGTAAGCCATTTAGGACCGAGATGCGGAGGAATTTCTTCACCCAGAGAGTGGTGAACCTGTGGAATTCTCTACCACAGAAAGTAGTTGAGGCCAATTCACTAAATATATTCAAAAGGGAGTTAGATGAAGTCCTTACTACTCGGGGGATCAAGGGGTATGGCGAGAAAGCAGGAAGGGGGTACTGAAGTTTCATGTTCAGCCATGAACTCATTGAATGGCGGTGCAGGCTAGAAGGGCTGAATGGCCTGCTCCTGCACCTATTTTCTATGTTTCGATGTCGGAGGGGGAAGGAGCGGGGTAGAGCATTACCTGAGCAGCCAGTTTGTCGAGCCGATTCCCAGGGCCGATCTCGTTGTCCGACGGAGAGAGATCCCGGGGCGATGTTCTCCTCAATGGGTCCACGGTGGAGTAGAGCGGGCTGTGGAGGTGGGGGGCCGCCGGCTCAGGCTCGGGCTGGGCGTAGGGCGCTGCCACGGGGGCCGGCTCTGGCGACCAGTGCTCCTCCCACGGATTGGTCGATTGCCGCGTCGCCTGGTGAGCCCGTTCGGTTAGCGCCAGGGCCATCAACCGGGCCGGGTTCTTGGGGGGCGGCGGAGGAGGGACATGGCGAGTCGCTGAGGCGGAAAGGGCGGCCATTGTCTGGTAGGAGGGCGGACACAGAGCTGGAACACAACACAGAACGATTCAAGCCTTTCCCTGGACAACCTCCGGTCCCTCCCCTCCAGCCCATCTCCTCCAAACCTCCGCATGCCCCAACCCTCCCCTCCACTATCCCCTCCTCCACCCCATCCCCTCCACAACCAGTCCCTCCGCTACCCATACACTCCCCTCACCCCGCTCCCCTTCGCTCCCACTCCACCCCCACCGAATCCACACTCGCTGTCCCCTCCCCCTATCCGCCCCTCCCTCCCCTCATCGACACTCCATCTCTCCTCCCTACCCCACCTCCATTCCTTGCCCTCCCCGACACTCCAATTCTCCTTAGGGCACTGACTCTGCCGAACTCGCACCCAGCCCCACTCACCCATCACCCCGTGCTCGCTGACCGACATTGGATCCCGGTTAAACGCCTCGATTTCAAAATTCTCATCCTTATTTGCCAATCCCTCCATGGTCCTCGCCCCCTCCCCATCTCTGTAACCTCCTCCAGCCCCTACACCCCTCCCTATCTCTGTAACCCCCTCCAGCCTCTACACCCCTCCCTATCTCTGTAACCTCCTCCAGCCCCTACACCCCTCCCTATCTCTGTAACCTCCTCCAGTCGCTACACCCTCCGTGATCTCTGCGCTCCTCCAATTCTGCCCTCTTGCCCATCCCCCGATTTCCATCGCTCCACCATTGGTGGCCGTGCCTCCAGCTGCCTGGGCCCCAAGCTCTGGAACTCCCTTCCTAAATCTCTCCGCCTCTCTCTCCTCCTTCAAAACGTTCGTTAAAACCGTTCGGTCAAATGCCCTAATATCTCCGTAAGTCTGATAAGGGGGTTGTGCGGATCATACAAATTAAATATCAGAGAAATTTACAGTACAGAAGGAGGCCATTCGGCCCATCGTGTCCGTGTTGCCCCGGCTGACCAAGAGCTACCCAGCCTAATCCCACTTTCCAGCTCTGGGTCCGTAGCCCTGCAGGTTACAGCACTTCAAGTGTACATCCAAATGTGGTGAGGGTTTCTGCCTCTACCACCCTTTCAGGCAGTGAGTTCCCCCCCAGACCCCCACCACCCTCTGGGTGAAGACATTTCCCCTCAAACCCCCTCCCAATTACTTTCAATCTGTGCCCCCTGGTTGTTGACCCCTCTGCCCAGGGAAACAGGTCCGTCCTATCCACTCTATCCAGGCCCCTCATCATTTTATACACCTCAATCAGGTCTCCCCTCAGCCTCCTCTGTTCCAAAGTAAACAACCCCAGCCTATCCAATCTTTCCTCATCGCTAAAATTCTCCAGTCCTGGCAACATCCTGGTAAATCTCCTCTGTACCCTCTCCAGTGCAACTTCCTGGTAAATCTCCTCTGTCCCTCTCCAGTGCAACATCCTGATAAATCTCCTCTGTACCCTCTCTAGTGCAACATCCTGGTAAATCCCCTCTGTACCCTCTCTAGTGCAACATCGTGGTAAATCTCCTCTGTACCCTCTCTAGTGCAACATCCTGGTAAATCTCCTCTGTACCCTCTATAGTGCAACATCCTGGTAAATCTCCTCTGTACCCTCTCTAGTGCAACATCCTGGTAAATCTCCTCTGCACCCTCTCTAGTGCAACATCCTGGTAAATCTCCTCTGTACCCTCTCCAGTGCAACATTCTGGTAAATCTCCTCTGTACCCCCTCCAGTGCAACATCCTGGTAAATCTCCTCTGTACCCTCTCCAGTGCAACATCCTGGTAAATCTCCTCTGTACCCTCTCCAGTGCAACATCCTGGTAAATCTCCTCTGTACCCTCTCTAGTGCAACATCCTGGTAAATCTCCTCTGCACCCTCTCTAGTGCAACATCCTGGTAAATCTCCTCTGTACCCTCTCCAGTGCAACATTCTGGTAAATCTCCTCTGTACCCCCTCCAGTGCAACATCCTGGTAAATCTCCTCTGTACCCTCTCCAGTGCAACATCCTGGTAAATCTCCTCTGTACCCTCTCCAGTGCAACATCCTGGTAAATCTCCTCTGTACCCTCTCTAGTGCAACATCCTGGTAAATCTCCTCTGTACCCTCTCCAGTGCAACATCCTGGTAAATCTCCTCTGTACCCTCTCCAGTGCAACATCCTGGTAAATCTCCTCTGTACCCTCTCCAGTGCAATCACATCCTTCCTGTAATGCGGTGACCAGAACTGCACGCAGTACTCCAGCTGTGGCCTAACCGGTGTTTTATACAGTTCAAGCATAACCTCCCTGCTCTTGTATTCCATGCCTCGGCCAATAAAGGCAAGTATTCCGTACGCCTTCTGAACCACCTTATCCACCTGGGCTGCTACCTTCAAATCTGTGAGCCTCTGTCGCCGAGCGCGGACGGACGGCAGTTGTTGGGAAACGACCGCCAGAGACGAGCACTCACCGTTCTGCGACCTCGGCTGATCCTGCGGCCCGGGGCCGTCCGCCTGCCCTTTGAGCTGCGGCTCGCCGGCCGCCAGCTTGCGGGGCCCCTCCGGCAGGAAGTGGCAGTCGGCGAGGAGCAGGGAGATGGTGCGGCCGCCGGAGCAGGCCGAGGCCTGGGGCTCGCCCGCCCGGCTGCCCAGCATGTCCAGCACCTTGGCGGGCACGGTGACGGCCAGGGGCTGCGAGACATCCAGCGAGGCGCCCCCTGAGGGCGGGGTGAGGGCGGACGGCGGCGGTGGGCGGGTGAAGGAGACAGGTTTGGAGGCTCGATCCGGGGCGTGGGGAGGTGGAGGCGGGGGTGGCAGGGGGCAGGGGGCAGCCTCGGGCAGCACGTAGATGTCCTCTTGGTCCTCGCTGCCGGGGGGCGATTGGGGCTGGAACTTGGCGAGCGAACGTGGATCGCCCGACACGGACACGGCGTCGCCACTCGAACGCCGTCGTCGCAGATCGCGGAGGCGAGAGGCACCTGTGGAGACAGAAGAGAAAGAATTGCACTGCCATAGCTTCCACCTCCCTGAGGACAGACGTCCCTGGAATGTATTTGCCGGGTGGGATCTTTGCCGAAGAATTTGCAGCAACACATTGCTGTTGAGAACTAGTTGGTTTATTGGCAAAAGGTTTAACCGTCACACGACATATTGCCAGTTCATCCACCAGGCTCACAACCACCTGCCCCATCGTGGATCCCCCTGAACCCAACTGGACCGGGGTTTTATTGAGTCTTGTGAACATCAGTCATTGAAAGTTGGCATGTAGGTACAGCAGGCGGCAAAAGGTATCTTGGCCTTCATAGCGAGAGGATTTGAGTATAGGAGCAGGGAGGTCTTACTGCAGTTGTACAGGGCCTTGGTGAGGCCTCACCTGGAATATTGTGTTCAGTTTTGGTCTCCTAATCTGAGGAAGGACATTCTTGCTATTGAGGGAGTGCAGCGAAGGTTCACCAGACTGATTCCCGGGATGGCGGGACTGACATATGAGGAGAGACTGGATCGACTGGGCTTGTATTCACTGGAGTTTAGAATTTAGGGGATCTCATAGAAACATAGAAAATAGGTGCAGGAGTCGGCCATTCGGCCCTTCTAGCCTGCACCGCCATTCAATGAGTTCATGGCTGAACATGCAACTTCAATATCCCATTCCTGCTTTCTCACCATACCCCTTGATTCCCCGAGTAGTAAGGACTCCATCTAACTCCTTTTTTAATATATTGAGTGAATTGGCCTCAACAACTTTCTGTGGTAGAGAATTCCACAGGTTCACCACTCTCTGGGTGAAGAAGTTTCTCCTCATCTCGGTCCTAAATGGCTTCCCCCTTATCCTTAGACTGTGACCCCTGGTTCTGGACTTCCCCAACATTGGGAACATTCTTCCTGCATCTAACCTGTCTAACCCCGTCAGAATTTTAAACGTTTCTATGAGGTCCCCTCTCATTCTTCTGAACTCCAGTGAATACAAGCCCAGTTGATCCAGTCTTTCTTGATAGGTCAGTCCCACCATCCCGGGAATCAGTCTGGTGAACCTTCGCTGCACTCCCTCAATAGCAAGAATGTCCTTCCTCAGGTTAGGAGACCAAAACTGTGCACAATACTCCAGGTGTGGCCTCACCAAGGCCCTGTACAACTGTAGCAACACCTCCCTGCCCCTGTACTCATATCCTCTCGCTATGAAGGCCAACATGCCATTTGCTTTCTTAACCACCTGCTGTACCTGCATGCCAACCTTCAATGACTGATGTACCATGACACCCAGGTCTCGTTGCACCTCCCCTTTTCCTAATCTGTCACTATTCAGATAATAGTCTGTCTCTCTGTTTTTACCACCAAAGTGGATAACCTCACATTTATCCACATTATACTTCATCTGCCATGCATTTGCCCACTCACCTAACCTGTCCAATTCACTCTGCAGCCTCATAGCATCCTCCTCGCAGCTCACACTGCCACCCAACTTAGTGTCATCCGCAAATTTGGAGATACTACATTTAATCCCCTCGTCTAAATCATTAATATACAGTGTAAACAGCTGGAGCCCCAGCACAGAACCTTGCGGTACCCCACTAGTCACTGCCTGCCATTCTGAAAAGTCCCCATTTACTCCTACTCTTTGCTTCCTGTCTGACAACCAGTTCTCAATCCATGTCAGCACACTACCCCCAATCCCATGTGCTTACACTTTGCACATTAATCTCTTGTGTGGGACCTTGTCGAAAGCCCTCTGAAAGTCCAAATATACCACATCAACTGGTTCTCCCTTGTCCACTCTACTGGAAACATCCTCAAAAAATTCCAGAAGATTTGTCAAGCATGATTTCCCTTTCACAAATCCATGCTGACTTGGACCTATCACATCACCTCTTTCCAAATGCACTGCTATGACATCCTTAATAATTGATTCCATCATTTTACCCACTACCGATGTCAGGCTGACCGGTCTATAATTCCCTGTTATCTCTCTCCCTCCTTTTTTAAAAAGTGGGGTTACATTGGCTACCCTCCACTCCATAGGAACTGATCCAGAGTCAATGGAATGTTGGAAAATGACTGTCAATGCATCCACTATTTCCAAGGCCACCTCCTTCAGTACTCTGGGATGCAGTCCATCAGGCCCTGGGGATTTATCGGCCTTCAATCCCATCAATTTCCCCAACACAATTTCCCGACTAATAAGGATTTCCCTCAGTTCCTCCTCCTTACTAGACCCTCCGACCCCTTTTATATCCGGAAGATTATTTGTGTCCTCCTCAGTGAATACCAAACCAAAGTACTTGTTCAATTGGTCTGCCATTTCTTTGTTCCCTGTTATGACTTCCCCTGATTCTGACTGCAGGGGACCTACGTTTGTCTTTACTAACCTTTTTCTCTTTACATATCTATTGAAACTTTTGCAATCCGTCTTAATGTTCCCTGCAAGCTTCTTCTCGTACTCCATTTTCCCTGCCCTAATCAAACCCTTTGTCCTCCTCTGCTGAGTTCTAAATTTCTCCCAGTCCCCGGGTTCTCTGCTATTTCTGGCCAATTTGTATGCCACTTCCTTGGCTTTAATACTATCCCTGATTTCCCTTGATAGCCACGGTTGAGCCACCTTCTCTTTTTTATTTTTACGCCAGACAGGAATGTACAATTGTTGTAGTTCATCCATGCGGTCTCTAAATGTCTGCCATTGCCCATCCACAGTCAACCACTTCAGTATCATTCGCCAATCTATCCTAGCCAATTCACGCCTCATACCTTCAAAGTTACCCTTCTTTAAGTTCTGGACCATGGTCTCTGAATTAACTGTTTCATTCTCCATCCTAATGCAGAATTCCACCATATTATGGTCACTCTTCCCCAAGGGGTCTCGCACGAGATTGCTAATTAATCCTCTCTCATTACACAACACCCAGTCTAAGATGGCCTCCCCCCTAGTTGGTTCCTCGACATATTGGTCTAAAAAAACCATCCCTTATGCACTCCAGGAAATCCTCCTCCACCGTATTGCTTCCAGTTTGGTTAACCCAATCTACATGCATATTAAAGTCACCCATTATAACTGCTGCACCTTTATTGCACGCACCCCTAATTTCATGTTTGATGCCCTCCCGAACATCACTACTACTATTTTGGAGGTCTGTACACAACTCCCACTAACGTTTTTTGCCCTTTGGTATTCTGCAGCTCTACCCATATAGATTCCACATCATCCAAGCTAATGTCCTTCCGAACTATTGCCTTAATTTCCTCCTTAACCAGCAATGCTACCCCATATAACATATAAAATTCTGACGAGACTGGACAGGTTAGATGCAGGAAGAATGTTCCCGATGTTGGGGAAGTCTAGAACCAGGGGTCACAGTCTAAGGATAAGGGGTAAGCCATTTAGGACCGAGATGAGGAGAAACTTCTTCACCCAGAGAATTGTGAACCTGTGGAATTCTCTACCACAGAAAGTTGTTGATGCCAGTTCGTTGGATATATTCAAAAGGGAGTTAGATGCGGCCCTTACGTCTAAAGGGATCAAGGGGTATGGAGAGAAAGCAGGAAAGGGGTACTGAGGGAATGGTGGTGCAGGCTCGAAGGGCTGAATGGCCTACTCCTGCACCTATTTTCCATGTTTCTATCACGTGACTGGCTAAGCCACTTCCAACTCAACAGCTCTACGACTATTTTCGATAGAACTTAAATCAAGTGCCCCCCCCGATTAAAGGCTAACCGGAATAGCTAAATTAACAAATAAAACGTTAGTGAACTTAAACCTATCAAATTAAAATTTGGTTGCTGGGGGCGATGATGCTCTCCAGTCCCTCCGGCGCCCACCTCTCGCGGAAGGCCGCGAGCGTACCGGTGGACACCGCGTGCTCCATCTCCAGGGACACCCTGGCTCGGATGTAACCGCGGGAGAGAGGCAGGCAGTCGGGCAGAACGACCCCCTCGACCGCCCGCTGCCTGGACCGGCTGATGGCCCCCTTGGCCGTGCCCAGGAGCAGTCCTATGAGGAGGCCCTCAGACCTACCCGCTCCCCTCCGCACAGGGTGCCCGAAGATCAGGAGTGTGGGACTGAAGTGCAACCAGAAATCGATTCTTTGCTTAAGCATCGTAGCAACACATCGCTATTGAGAACAAGTTGGTTTATTAACAAAGGTTTAACAATCACACCCCACATTACCAGTTCATCTACCAGGCTCACAACCACCTGCCCCATCATGGAGTGTAATGTGGGAAACACGGCAGCCAATTTGCGCACAGCAAGCTCCCACACACAGCAATGTGATAATGACCCGGATCGTCTGTGTTAGTGATGTTGGTTGAGGGATAAATATTGGCCCCAGGACACTGGGGAGAACTCCCCCTGCTCTTCTTCCAAATAGTGCTGTGGGATCTTTTATGTGCACCGGACAGGGCAGACATGGCATCGAATTGTTGGAGCGGATTTTTGGACATATATTTGATTGTATACGGGACCAAACATTTGTTTTATTTTCCTCTTTAAATGAATTTTGTAAGGGACAATACTGATGCATTATGCTGGAGATTGGAAAGTGAGATAATGAACACTGGAGAGTTAAGTGCTAGGTATGTTTGTTTATACCGGTGTCAAAAGCCTGCACTTGTTTATACTGCCCTGTCACAATGCAGGATGGGTTATATCAAAAGCTTAGCCTTCGATAAGTCAAAGCTTTGTAGTGCTAAAGCATGTGTTGTAAAGTGACGTAATTTGTAAGATAAAAGGACTTCACTGCAGATACCAATTTGAGAAGATGGTTCAAAGACAGGGGTCTTTAACACTTCTCCCAAAGCTTTGTCTCCGATTTAATAAACCTCTCTTTATATATTATAGTCTTGGAAATATTTTTCCACAACAGAATTAATGTCTTATTCGAAAGACGGCACCTCCGACAGTGCGGCGCTCCCTCAGTACTGCGCTCCCTCAGTACCGCCCCTCCGACAGTGCGGCGCTCCCTCAGTACTGCCCCTCCGACAGTGCGGCGCTCCCTCAGTACTGCCCCTCCGTCAATGCGGCGTTCCCTCAGCACCTACACTGGGAGTGTCGGCCTGGGTTATGGGCTGAATTATTTGACTGAGACAGGGAGATGGGAAGGGGGAGCTGATTGGTTGGTGGGAGTGGGAGGAACCTGGCCAATACCCAAATTTTCCCCACTCAATGGCCACACAATCCTGGCAGCTGAAGCTCTCCATTACCCAGGGCAGTGTGGCCAGATAACTCCTCCCAGCCCAGGGACGGAACATGGGACGTGCCCTCCCCCTGGGTTGGACTCAAACAATAAAGTAAATGCTGCAGCCATACCTGTGCCACTGTGCTGTGAAGAGAGAGATTCCTCACTCCGAGCCGATCGAAGGGTTACCGTCTCCACTCTGGAGCCTGTGGGAAGGGAGAGAGATTTACTGTCCGCCTGGGAATCAAATCCCTCTATTTTAAATCTAACCCTGTCCTGTACCTATCCTGGGAGTGTTTGATGGGACAGTGTAGAGGGAGCTTTACTCTGTATCTAACCCCCTGTACCTGCCCTGGGAGTGTTTGATGGGACAGTGTAGAGGGAGCTTTACTCTGTATCTAACCCCCTGTACCTGCCCTGGGAGTGTTTGATGGGACAGTATAGAGGGAGCTTTACTCTGTATCTAACCCCCTGTACCTGCCCTGGGAGTGTTTGATGGGACAGTGTAGAGGGAGCTTTACTCTGTAACTAACCCCCTGTACCTGCCCTGGGAGCGTTTGATGGGACAGTGTAGAGGGAGCTTTACTCTGTATCTAACCCCTTGTACCTGCCCTGGGAGTGTTTGATGGGACAGTGTAGAGGGAGCTTTACTCTGTATCTAACCCCCTGTACCTGCCCTGGGAGTGTTTGATGGGACAGTGTAGAGGGAGCTTTACTCTGTATCTAACCCCCGGTTCCTGCCCTGGGAGTGTTTGATGGGACAGTGGAGAGGGAGCGTAACTCTGTATCTAACTACACACGGTATGGTATGTGGGAGTGTTGGATTTAAGTGCGGGTCGTGGATCGAGGTAACTGAGGAAATTAGTCCGGGTGCTGGTACCTGCGTCTGTCTCTGTGATGTTGAACAGGCCGCCTGTTTCCGGCTGGGATTTTCTCCGGGATGATCCCGGCACCTTCCCTAGGGTGAAGAAGGTTTTCCAGCTCCCTCCTCCGGTCTTCCGCATCTTGATGACGTTCCTCCTCCTGCGGAGAGAGTGAGTGGGGCAACAGGCAGTTAGCCAGGGCTTGCTGTGAGACCATATACAGCAGACACCTCAAGTCACTGGAAAAATACCAACGATGCCTCCGATGTGATATATGCAGACTACAGATATACTCTCTGTGTAATCACTATATTGTTGCATAAGATGGAGACTTGTTACCTGATGTACTAAAAATAAGGTTTACACTGTGTATATACTATGCTGGCACCACTAGAGGGTGCAACTGGTGGAGACTGGGGTTTCCTGCCCTGGTGGCAGGGGCTGTATGAAAGGATAGCCACCATGTGGCTGCCTCACTCTGGTGTTACGAATAAAGGACCAACACATTGCCTCGTGGAGTCGTTCATAGGTACATCATAGACATAACATCTGCAAGATCCTGCAAATCCCCCGGGAGGACAGACGCACCAATGTTAGCGTCCTCGACCAGGCCCAACATCCCCAGCATCGAAGCACTGACCACACTCGACCAGCTCCACTGGGCAGGGCCACATTGTCCGCATGTCCCCGACACGAGACTCCCCAAAGCGAGCGCTCTACTCGGAACTCCTTCACGGGCAAACGAGCCAAAGGTGGGCAGAGGAAACGTTACAAGGGACCACCCTCAAAGCTTCCCTGATAAAGTGCAACATCCCCACCGACACCTGGGAGTCCTTGGGCCAAAGACCAGTCCGCCCTAAGTGGAGGGAGTGCATCCGGGAGGGCGCTGAGCACCTCGAGTCTCATCGCCGAGAGCGTGCAGAAACCAAGCGCAGGCAGTGGAAGGAGCGTGCGGCAAACCAGTCCCACCCTCCCCTTCCCTCAACCACTGTCTGTCCCACCTGTGACAGGGACTGTGGTTCTCGTATTGGACTGTTCAGCCTAATTGCCCTTGAGAAGGTGGTGAGCCTCCTTCTTGAACCGCTGCAGTCCGTGTGGTGAAGGTGCTCCCACAGTGCTGTTAGGGAGGGAGTTCCAGGATTGTGACCCAGCGACGATGAAGGAACGGCCGATATATTTCCAAGTCGAGGGATGGTGTGTGTGTGACTGGGAGGGGAATGTGGAGGGGGTGGTGTTCCTATGGACCTGCTGCCCTTGTCCTTCGAGGCGGGTAGAGGTGGCGGGTTTGGGAGGTGCTGCCGAAGAAGCCTTGGCGAGTTGCCGCGGTGCATCTTGTAGACGGTGCACACCGCAGCCACGGTGCGCCGGTGGTGGAGGGAGTGAGCGTTGGAGGTGGTGGAGGGAGTGAGTGTTGGAGGTGGTGGAGGGAGTGAGTGTTGGAGGTGGTGGAGGGAGTGAGTGTTGGAGGTGGTGGGTAACGTGCCCATCGAGCGGGCTGCTTTGTCCTGGATGGTGTCGAGCTTCTCGAGTGTTGCTGGAGCTGCACTCATCCAGGCAAGTGGGGAGTGTTCCCTCACACTCCTGACTTGTGTCTTGTAGATGGTGGAGAGGCTTTGGGGAGTCAGGAGGTGAGACACTCGACACACAATACCCGGCCTCTGACCCGCCCTTGTTGCCACAGTATTTATGCGGCTGGTCCAGTTAAGTTTCTGGTCAATGGTCACCCCCAGGACGTTAATGGTGGGGGATTCGGCGATGGGAATGCCGTTGAATATCAAGGGGAGGTGTTTCGACTCACGTTCTATCCGTGAGATAAGCATAATTTTTATTATGGAGCGAGTTATTGTGATCTGTGTCATGTATGTCACCATCATGCGACGGTAATCGTCATGTAACTAACCTTCAAGCAACTCCTGTACACTGTACTTATACCCTGGAAATGCACACCCTGACCACAGGGGGCGAGCTTGTGGGAGACACTCCTCACCTGGGTTTCCAGGTATAAAAGGGGAGGTCCCACCCAGGGTCAGCACTCTTTGGTCCTGGGAATAAAGGTTAAGTTCACGTAGTGACTGTGTCTGCAGTACATGCCTCGTGTGAGTTTGTAGTAAGGGACACCACATCTGGCGACGAGAAACGGGAATCACCGAACCACGAGGATGGCCACCGGGAGCACAGAGGAACGTTACTGTGTGGGAGAGGACTGGGACGACTTCGTGGAAAGACTCCAGCAGAGTTTCGTCACGAAGGACTGGCTGGGAGCGGCAGCGGCTGACAAGCGGAGGGTGCATCTACTGACCAGTTGCGCTGATGAAAGACCTGCTCGCACCCCAAAAGCCAGTGGATAAGTCCTTTGAAGAGCTCAGCCAGCTGATCAGTGAGCATCTCAAGCCGGCAAGTAGCGTACACATGGCCCGGCACCGGTTCTACACACACCGGCGTCGGGAGGGACAAAACGTCTTGGACTTCGTTGCGGACCTGCGGCGCTTGGCCAGTCTCTGTAAGTTCACAGAGCCTGCAGGGGGGAGATGTTAAGGGATTTCTTCATTGAGGGCATTGATCATGCCGGGATTTTCAGGAAGCTCATAGAGACCAAGGACTTGACTTTAGAAGGGGCGGCATTGATAGCTCAGACCTTCATGGCAGGGGAAGAGGAGACCAAGCTAATTTACGTGCGCAGCCCTGGTCCCAACGTGGCGATGGACCAGAGAGTTAACATGGTGAACGCGGCTCGGGACCCCGCAGGCAGGCAAGGGCATTTCGAAACTGCCCAGGCAGCAACAGACTCTAGGGTGGGCCCACAACAAGGGCAATGGAAAGGGGATCGGCAATTCACGCCATCACGAGGAACAATGCGACCCGTGATAGGACCATTAACACTCACCATCAGAGTGCTTAGAAATAACCAAATGGGCAATCAGAGAGGAATGCCTGGTAACAGTCCCTTTGTTAATAACAATCTCAGCTCATGCTGGAGGTGTGGGGGTAGACATACTGCGAAAAGCTGCAGGTTCCAGCAATATACCTGTAGGATTTGTAACGTCAGTGGGCACTTGGCCAGGATGTGCAAAAAGGCTGTGGCGAGACTAATCTGCGAGACAGAGGAACCAGACGAGGGGTCTGCAATACAGGTTGATGCCTGGGGAAAAGCCATGGATGCTGAAGTTCAGCGGGTTCACGTGGCTGACGTCCACAGCTCATACACTAAAACAACACCCATGATGATGAAAGTTTTATTGAATGGCATCCCAGTGCACATGGAGCTGGATACGGGAGCTAGCCAGTCACTATGAGCACCCAACAATTTGAGAGACTATGGCCACACAGAGCTAGCAGGCCCAAACTGGAATGCATTGGGACGCAGCTACGTACTTACACCAAAGAGATCATCCCAGTGCTGGGCAGTGCAAACTTGGTGGTAACACATAATGGATCACAGAACCGGCTGCCACTCTGGATCGTCCCGGGAAATGGCCCTGCGCTCTTGGGGAGGAGTTGGCTAGCTGAGATGAATTGGAAATGGGGGGGATGTGCACGCAATTTCATCCGTAGTGCGAAATTCATGCTCGCAGGTCTTGCAAAAATTCGAGTCACTGTTTCAACCCGGTGTCGGAACGTTCAAGGGCACTAAAGTAGTGATACACATCACTCCGGACGCCAGACCAGTGCACCACAAAGCCAGAGTGGTGCTGTACGTGATGCGTGAGAAAATTGAAAGTGAACTGGACAGGCTGCTCAGAGAGGGCATAATTTCGCCTGTTGGATTCAGCGACTGGGCAAGTCTCTTTGTTCCCGTCCTCAAAGCAGATGGCTCGATCAGGATTTGTGGCGACTACAAGGCCACCATCAACCGAGTGTCGCTGCAAGACCAATATCCGCTTCCAAGAGCGGAGGACCTTTTTGCCACGCTGGCAGGTGGAAAGCTGTTCACCAAGTTGGACCTCACTTCGGCCGACATGACTCAGGAACTGGCTGAAGAATCCAAGCTTCTGACCACCATCACGACGCACAAGGGATTATTTATCTACAACAAGTGTCCGTTTGGCATTCGTTCGGCAGCAGCTATCTTTCAGAGAAACATGGAAAGCTCGCTCAAATCCCTCCCTGGAACAATCGTATTCGACATCCTTATAACGGGCCGAGACACTGAAGAACACCTCCACAACCTGGAGGGGGTGTTACGCCGACTGGAACGGGTAGGCTTGCGGCTGAAAAAGGCCAAGTGCGTGTTTTTGGCCCCAGAGGTGGAGTTTTTGGGCAGGAGGGTTGCCACAGACGGGATCCGGCCCACTGAATCAAAAACTGAGGCAATTCGCCGGGCGCCCAGGCCCGGCAACACGTCGGAGTTGCGATCATTCCTGGGTCTTTTGAACTATTTCGGGAACTTTCTGCCGAACTTAAGCACATTGTTGGAGCCGTTACACATGCTCCTCCGTAAAGGGTGTGAATGGTTTTGGGGGGACTGTCAAGAACGGGCTTTGAATAGGGCGAGGAACCTGCTGTGTTCCAACAAACTGTTGACTTTGTATGACCCCTGTAAAAAAACTGGTCTTAACATGCGATGCGTCATCCTACGGGGTTGGGTGTGTTTTGCAGCAGGGTAACGATGACGGCCGAGTCCAACCGGTGGCTTACGCCTCAAGGTCGCTCTCCCAGGCAGAGCGTGGATACAGTGCGGTCGAGAAGGAAGCACTCGCGTGTGTGTACCGTGTGAAAAAGATGCAAAGTACCTTTTCGGTAGACAGTTCGAGCTAGAGACGGACCACAAGCCATTAACATCCCTGTTGTCCGACAGCAAGGCTGTCAATGCCAATGCGTCAGCTCGCATACAGCGATGGGCTCTCACGCTGGCTGCGTATGACTACACCATACGGCACCGGCCAGGCACCGAAAATTGCGCTGACGCGCTCAGCAGGCTCCCACTGGCCACCACCGAGGGGGCAACGGAGCAAAGCGCTGAGATGGTCATGGCCGTTGAGGCTTTTGACAGTGCAGGCTCCCCCATCACAGCCTGCCAGATCAAACTCTGGACCAACAGAGACCCCTCCTATCCCTGATTAATAAATGTGTCCTGACTGGGGATTGGGCGCCCGCACACAGGGCGTGCCCAGAGGAGGTGAGACCGTTTCCGAGACGGATGGATGAGCTCTCCATCCAAGCTGACTGCCTGCTATGGGGCAGCCGGGTAGTCATGCCCCAGAAAGGAAGGGAAGCGTTCATCAGGGAACTCCACAGCGAGCACCCTGGCATCGTTTTAATGAAGGCCATTGCCCGGTCACATGTATGGTGGCTAGAGATTGACTCAGACCTGGAACACTGGGTTCGCAGGTGCACGACGTGTGCCCAGCTGGGTAATGCCCCCAGGGAGGCTCCACTCAGCCCGTGGCCCTGGCCCACCAGGCCCTAGTCATGTATTCACGTAGAATATGCGGGCCCGTTCATGGGAAAAATGTTCCTGATCATTGTTGATGCATACTCGAATGCATCATATTATGCGCGACATCCATCACCGTGGAGAGTCTGCGTACGGTTTTCGCGACCCACGGCTTGCCGGACATCCTGGTCAGCGACAATGGCCCGTGTTTTACCAGCCATGAATTCCAGGAGTTTATGTCGGGCAATGGTATCAAGCATGTCCGGACAGCGCCGTTCAAGCCGGCCTCCAATGGCCAGGCGGAACGTGCGGTCCAAGTCATGAAACACGGCATGCTACACATCCAAGGACCCTTCCTTCAGTACCGCCTATCGCGCCTCCTGCTGGCCTACAGGTCCCGCCCGCACTCGCTCACGGGAGTCCCGCCAGCGGAACTACTCATGAAACGCACGCCTAAAACGCGGCTGTCCCTCATTCACCCAGCCCTGGCAGACATTGTTGAGGGCAAGCGCCAGTCCCAAACCGAGCTCCATGATCGAAACTCAACGGGGAGGTGTGTAGAAATGGATGACCCGGTATTTGTTCTTAACCATGCTTTGGGACCCAAATGGCTTGAGGGCACTGTAATTGGCAAAGAAGGGACTCGGGTCACAGTGGTCAGACTAAACAATGGGCAGATATGCCACAAACACTTGGACCAAGTAAAGAAAAGGTTCAGCATAGACACGGAGGAAACTGAAGAAGAGCATGAGATGTCACCCACACCACTGCCAGTGGACGAGCAACGAGGACAATTCACAGCATGCACAGTCCCTGCGGCCAGCCCGGACAGGCCGGAATCACCTCAGGTGACAGAGACACGTGCCGAGGCTCAGCCACCAGAGCCACAACTGCGGCGCTCCACGAGAGAGCGCCGACCACCTGACAGACTTAACCTTTGACACAAAAAGACGTAAGGGAGGAGGTGATGTCATGTATGTAACCATCATGCAACGGTAATCGTCATGTAACTGTAACCTTCAGGCAACTCCTGTACACTGTACGTATACCCTGGAAATGCACACCCTGACCACAGGGGGCGAGCTTGTGGGAGACACTCCTCACCTGGGTTTCCAGGTATAAAAGGGGAGGTCCCACCCAGGGTCAGCACTCTTCGGTCCTGGGAATAAAGGTTACGGTCACGTCGTGACTCTGTCTGCAGTACATGCCTCGTGTGAATTTGTAGTGAGGTGCAGGGACACCACAATCTGGAATGCACGGAGACAGAGTGGGATCACCTCAGGGAACTGGCTGAGCGAGATACCTCACAGTTCAACCACAATACACGTTTCACTCGTATGCAGAGCAGACGCAGCCACCTATCCCCCATGGCCCACAATTCACTGATGCTCCCGAGACACCTTCTCTCACACAGCTGGAGGAAAAGTCAGTGACGTGGGGGAGAAGGGCATAATACTTCAGGTCCGCACACAACACACTTGGGACATAGTGAAACCCTCATCTATTGCACTGGAGAGCGTACACGAGGAGATTTACCAGGATGTTGCACTGGAGAGCGTACACAAGGAGATTTACCAGGATGCTGCACTGGAGAGGGTACAGAGGAGATTTACCAGGATGTTGCACTGGAGAGCGTACAGAGGAGATTTACCAGGATGTTGCACTGGAGAGGGTACAGAGGAGATTTACCAGGATGTTGCACTGGAGGGGGTACAGAGGAGATTTACCAGGATGTTGCACTGGAGAGCGTACAGAGGAGATTTACCAGGATGTTGCACTGGAGAGGGTACAGAGGAGATTTACCAGGATGTTGCACTGGAGAGGGTACAGAGGAGATTTACCAGGATGTTGCACTGGAGAGGGTACAGAGGAGATTTACCAGGATGTTGCACTGGAGAGGGTACAGAGGAGATTTACCAGGATGTTGCACTGGAAAGGGTACAGAGGAGATTTACCAGGATGTTGCACTGGAGAGGGTACAGAGGAGATTTACCAGGATGTTGCACTGGAGAAGGTACAGAGGAGATTTACCAGGATGTTGCACTGGAGAGAGTACAGAGGAGATTTACCAGCATGTTGCACTGGAAAGGGTACAGAGGAGATTTACCAGGATGTTGCACTGGAGAGGGTACAGAGGAGATTTACCAGGATGTTGCACTGGAGAGGGTAAAGAGGAGATTTACCAGGATGTTGCACTGGAGAGTGTACAGAGGAGATTTACCAGGATGTTGCACTGGAGAGGGTACAGAGGAGATTTACCAGGATGTTGCACTGGAGAGGGTACAGAGGAGATTTACCAGGATGTTGCCAGGACTGAAGAATTTTAGCGATGAGGAAAGATTGGATAGGCTGGGGTTGTTTACTTTGGAACAGAGGAGGCTGAGGGGAGACCTGATTGAGGTGTATAAAATGATGAGGGGCCTGGATAGAGTGGATAGGACGGACCTGTTTCCCTTGGCAGAGGGGTCAACAACCAGGGGGCACAGATTGAAAGTAATTGGGGGGAGGTTTAGAGGGGGTTTGAGGGGAAATGTCTTCACCCAGAGGGTGGTGGGGGTCTGGGGGGGAACTCACTGCCTGAAAGGGGGGTAGAGGCAGAAACCCTCACCACATTTGGATGTACACTTGAAGTGCTGTAACCTGCAGGACTACGGACCGAGAGCTGGAAAGTGGGATTCGGCTGGGTAGCTCTTGGTCGGCCGGCACAACGCGGACACGATGGGCCGAATGGCCTCCTTCCTCGCTGTAAACATCTCTGGTTCTATGATGGGACATTCCTTCCAGAAACAGGTTGGGTCCGGTGATACATGCAAGGTGAATTTGAGCTATTCCATTCATTTCACCAAACCATATTCCTCCACACTCAGATTCACATAAGTGACAAATATATCAGATGCCAGGCTGAATGCAAATAAACCTGCCCTGCCCTCATTATTCTCCAGCTCCCTCGCCCAACTCCTTCCACAAAGGTTCCAGTTTGAGATCTGGCCATAAATTAAGTATTAAATATTTCACTCACACAGCACTGAAGGAGAAGGGAATCAAAACTTATAAAATCAAAATGTCGAGTGGTTCAGGACCCAGAGAAATGTTTCTCCTCGGCACGCATCTGGGAGACACAGGGGAATTATCGACCAGATCCTGCAAATCCCCCGGGAGGACAGACACAACGTTAGTGTCCTCGACCAGGCCAACATCCCCAGCATCGAAGCACTGACCACACTCGACCAGCTCCGCTGGGCAGGGCCACATTGTCCACATGCCAGATTGGTCGCTGTACATCAGTACGTATTGACTGAGGCGTACGAAAGCACGGGCCTTACGCTAAACACCCGTAAGACAAAGGTCCTCCACCAGCCTGTCCTCACCGCACAGCACTGTCCCCCCAGTCATCGAGATCCATGGCGCGGCCCTGGACAACGTGGACCATTTCCCATACCTCGGGAGCCTCCTATCAACAAGGGCAGACATCGACGACGAGATCCAACACCGCCTCCAGTGCGCCCTTCGGCCGCCTGAGGAAGAGAGTGTTCGAAGACCAGGCGCTCAAATCTGCCACGGGGGGGTCAACAACCAGGGGCCATGGATTGAAAGTAATTGGGGGGAGGTTTAGAGGGGATTTGAGGGGAAATGTCTTCACCCAGAGGGCGGTGGGGATCTGGGGGGGGAACTCGCGGCCTGAAAGGGTGGTAGAGGCAGAAACCCTCACCACATTTAAAGGGTACTTGGGGGAAGTCAGGAGGCGATACACTCGCCACAGAATACCCAGCCTCCGACCCGCTCTTGTTGCCCGAGACACTGCCACAGGAGGTACTCCCAGTGTCAGTCCCACAAGCCTCTCACTGAAGGAGTGCAGTTTGGGCAGCTTTCCCATTCTCGCAGGTCTGCGCGTCCCTTACCTGTCTGCCGGCATGTTGATGGAGTGGAATCGTTCGTACACAGGCGCCATCTCTTCGCCTCCCTGGGCCAGCGTGCGAGCCTGCGCCTCCTCCAGTGTCAGGAGGCGGCTGGATGGAGATGGGACCAGGATAGACTTGGGCCTCAGGATGTGACTGTGTCCTGTAACCAGGGACAGAGCAGTGTTAGACCTAGACACAATCAGCAGCAGCAGAATAACAGGACGGCTTTTGGCCGCTCCTGAATCAGTGTGTGTGGGACCCGTACCCCAGTGAGAGTCAGTGTGTGTGGGACTGTATCCCAGTGAGAGTCAGTGTGCGTGGGACTGTACCCCAGTGAGAGTCAGTGTGTGTGGGACCCGTACCCCAGTGAGAGTCAGTGTGCGTGGGACCCGTACCCCAGTGAGAGTCAGTGTGTGTGGGACCTGTACCCCAGTGAGAGTCAGTGTGTGTGGGACCTGTACCCCAGTGAGAGTCAGTGTGTGTGGGACCTGTACCCCAGTGAGAGTCAGTGTGCGTGGGACCCGTACCCCAGTGAGAGTCAGTGTGTGTGTGGGACCCGTACCCCAGTGAGAGTCAGTGTGTGTGGGACCCGTACCCCAGTGAGAGTCAGTGTGCGTGGGACCCGTACCCCAGTGAGAGTCAGTGTGTGTGGGACCTGTACCCCAGTGAGAGTCAGTGTGTGTGGGACTGTACCCCAGTGAGAGTCAGTGTGTGTGGGACCCGTACCCCAGTGAGAGCCAGTGTGTGTGGGACCCGTACCCCAGTGAGAGTCAGTGTGTGTGGGACCCGTACCCCAGTGAGAGTCAGTGTGTGTGGGACCTGTACCCCAGTGAGAGTCAGTGTGTGTGGGACTGTACCCCAGTGAGAGTCAGTGTGTGTGGGACCCGTACCCCAGTGAGAGTCAGTGTGTGTGGGACCCGTACCCCAGTGAGAGTCAGTGTGCGTGGGACCCGTACCCCAGTGAGAGTCAGTGTGTGTGGGACCCGTACCCCAGTGAGAGCCAGTGTGTGTGGGACCCGTACCCCAGTGAGAGTCAGTGTGTGTGGGACCCGTACCCCAGTGAGAGTCAGTGTGTGTGGGACCTGTACCCCAGTGAGAGTCAGTGTGTGTGGGACTGTACCCCAGTGAGAGTCAGTGTGTGTGGGACTGTATCCCAGTGAGAGTCAGTGTGTGTGGGACTGTACCCCAGTGAGAGTCAGTGTGTGTGGGACTGTATCCCAGTGAGAGTCAGTGTGTGTGGGACTGTACCCCAGTGAGAGTCAGTGTGTGTGGGACCCGTACCCCAGTGAGAGTCAGTGTGTGTGGGACCCGTACCCCAGTGAGAGTCAGTGTGTGTGGGACTGTACCCCAGTGAGAGTCAGTGTGTGTGGGACTGTACCCCAGTGAGAGTCAGTGTGTGTGGGACCCATACCCCAGTGAGAGTCAGTGTGTGTGGGACTGTACCCCAGTGAGAGTCAGTGTGTGTGGGACTGTACCCAGTGAGAGTCAGTGTGTGTGGGACTGTACCCCAGTGAGAGTCAGTGTGTGTGGGACCCGTACCCCAGTGAGAGTCAGTGTGTGTGGGACCCGTACCCCAGTGAGAGTCAGTGTGTGTGGGACCCATACCCCAGTGAGAGTCAGTGTGTGTGGGACCTGTACCCCAGTGAGAGTCAGTGTGTGTGGGACTGTACCCCAGTGAGTCAGTGTGTGTGGGACCCGTACCCCAGTGAGAGTCAGTGTGTGTGGGACCCGTACCCCAGTGAGAGTCAGTGTGTGTGGGACCCGTACCCCAGTGAGAGTCAGTGTGTGTGGGACCCGTACCCCAGTGAGAGTCAGTGTGTGTGGGACACGTACCCCAGTGAGAGTCAGTGTGTGTGGGACTGTACCCCAGTGAGAGTCAGTGTGTGTGGGACCCGTACCCCAGTGAGAGTCAGTGTGTGTGGGACTGTACCCTAGTGAGAGTCAGTGTGTGTGGGACTGTACCCCAGTGAGAGTCAGTATGTGTGGGACTGTACCCCAGTGAGAGTCATTGTATGTGGCACTGTACCCCAGTGAGAGTCAGTGTGTGTGGGACCCGTACCCCAGTGAGAGTCAGTGAGTGTGGGACCCATAACCCAGTGAGAGTCAGTGTGTGTGGCACTGTACCCCAGTGAGAGTCAGTGTGAGTGGGACTGTACCCCAGTGAGAGTCAGTGTGTGTGGGACCCATACCCCAGTGAGAGTCAGTGTGTGTGGGACTGTACCCCAGTGAGAGTCAGTGTGTGTGGGACTGTACCCCAGTGAGAGTCGGTGTGTGTGGGACCCATACCCCAGTGAGAGTCAGTGTGTGTGGGACTGTACCCCAGTGAGAGTCAGTGTGTGTGGGACCCGTACCCCAGTGAGAGTAGCTGTGTGTGGGACTGTACCCCAGTGAGAGTCAGTGTGTGTGGGACCCGTACCTCAGTGAGAGTCAGTGTGTGTGGGACTGTACCCCAGTGAGAGTCAGTGTGTGTGGGACTGTACCCCAGTGAGAGTCAGTGTGTGTGGGACCCGTACCCCAGTGAGAGTAGGTGTGTGTGGGACCTGTACCCCAGTGAGAGTCAGTGTGTGTGGGACCCGTACCCCAGTGAGAGTCAGTGTGTGTGGGACCCGTACCCCAGTGAGAGTCAGTGTGTGTGGGACCCGTACCCCAGTGAGAGTCAGTGTGTGTGGGACCCGTACCCCAGTGAGAGTCAGTGTGTGTGGGACCTGTACCCCAGTGAGAGTCAGTGTGTGTGGGACCCGTACCCCAGTGAGAGTCAGTGTGTGTGGGACTGTACCCCAATGAGAGTCAGTGTGTGTGGGACCTGTACCCCAGTGAGAGTCAGTGTGTGTGGGACCCGTACCCCAGTGAGAGTCAGTGTGTGTGGGACCCGTACCCCAGTGAGAGTCAGTGTGTGTGGGACTGTACCCCAGTGAGAGTCAGTGTGTGTGGGACCCGTACCCCAGTGAGAGTCAGTGTGTGTGGGACCCGTACCCCAGTGAGAGTCAGTGTGTGTGGGACTGTACCCCAATGAGAGTCAGTGTGTGTGGGACTGTACCCCAGTGAGAGTCAGTGTGTGTGGGACTGTACCCCAATGAGAGTCAGTGTGTGTGGGACTGTACCCCAGTGAGAGTCAGTGTGTGTGGGACCCGTACCCCAGTGAGAGTCAGTGTGTGTGGGACCCGTACACCCGTGAGAGTCAGCACTTTCAGGAGAGGAGAGAAAGCCGGGCTGTTTCTTCCCGTTGCAAGAGGCTGGTGGTAAGCGATTAAGCGCGTAGCTGGCGAGTCTGAGTGCGAGCAGAGTGGTTAAGCAGAGATTGCTGCGTTGAAAGCTCGCAAAGATTCACAAGCAGCAAGGGGAATCTGCAGATGAAGCTAATGCCAGTCTGTCCCAGCCTGGGGCACAGACCTGATCTGTTACCTTCCGTGCAGCACCCTTCAAATCCATCCAATGCTGCTTTCCCAGGTGACGGACACCTGTACTTACCCAGATCCCAGAGCGACACAAAATCACCACTGGTCAGCGAACCGCGCACACAGGGACCGAAAAATCCTGGACACAATCAAATATCACAGGCCTGAAACACAGAGAGACACCGACACACCCTACAGCACTTAGTCAATCAGTTCTACAACCTCGGGTTAGCTACAGAGTAAAGCTCCCTCTACACTGTCCCATCAAACACTCCCAGGGCAGGTACAGGGGGTTAGATACAGAGTAAAGCTCCCTCTACACTGTCCCATCAAACACTCCCAGGGCAGGTACAGCACGGGTTTAGATACAGAGTAAAGCTCCCGCTACACTGTCCCATCAAACACTCCCAGGGCAGGTACAGGGGGTTAGATACAGAGTAAAGCTCCCTCTACACTGTCCCATCAAACACTCCCAGGGCAGGTACAGGGGGTTAGATACAGAGTAAAGCTCCCTCTACACTGGCCCATCAAACACTCCCAGGGCAGGTACAGCACGGGGTTAGATACAGAGTAAAGCTCCCTCTACACTGTCCCATCAAGCACTCCCGGGGCAGGTACAGGGGGTTAGATACAGAGTAAAGCTCCCTCTACACTGTCCCATCAAACACTCCCAGGGCAGGTACAGGGGGTTAGATACAGAGTAAAGCTCTCTCTACACTGTCCCATCAAACACTCCCAGGGCAGGTACAGGGGGTTAGATACAGAGTAAAGCTCCCTCAACACTGTCCTATCAAACAATCCCAGGGCAGGTACAGGGGGTTAGATACAGAGTAAAGCTCCCTCTACATTGTCCCATCAAACACTCCCAGGGCAGGTACAGGGGGTTAGATACAGAGTAAAGCTCCCTCTACACTGTCCCGTCAAACACTCCCAGGGCAGGTACAGGGGGTTAGATACAGAGTAAAGCTCCCTCGACACTGTCCCATCAAACACTCCCAGGGCAGATACAGGGGGTTAGATACAGAGTCACAAGATGAAGTGACATGGGGGAACCAGCATGGTCCTGTGCTATGAATACGTCACGTCTAACAAAGCTGGTTAAGTTTTTTGCGGGGTAACCCATGTGCTTGATAAAGGAATGTCTACAGCTGTTATTTACCGGGATTTCAATTGCTTACCAACATTGCCCAGAGATCTTGGACTGCGATATTTGCAAGGTTCAGGGAAATACGCCATGGATTTGTTGCAAAATGAAAATTTATTTCAAGTAATATTTTTACAGCTTTCAGAGATCGGCGCCCTGCGACCCCTTATACCCACAGCAGCATCATCGAATCAAAGAAAGTTACAGCATTCCAGCCCATCGTGTCCGTGTTGCCCCGGCCGACCAACAGCTACCCAGCCTAATCCCACTTTCCAGCTCTCGGTCCATAGCCCTGCAGGTTACAGCACTTCAAGTGTACATCCAAATGTGGTGAGGGTTTCTGCCTCTACCCCCCTTTCAGGCAGTGAGTTCCCCCCCAGACCCCCACCACCCTCTGGGTGTCGACATTTCCCCTCAAACCCCCTCTAAACCTCCCCCCAATTACTTTCAATCCACGCCCCCTGGTTGTTGACCCCTCTGCCAAGGGAAACAGGTCCGTCCTATCCACTCTATCCAGGCCCCTCATCATTTTATACACCTCAATCAGGTCTCCCCTCAGCCTCCTCTGTTCCAAAGTAAACAACCCCAGCCTATCCAATCTTTCCTCATCGCTAAAATTCTCCAGTCCTGAAACATCCTGGTAAATCTCCTCTGTACCCTCTCCAGTGCAACATCCTGGTAAATCTCCTCTGTACCCTCTCCAGTGCAACATCCTGGTAAATCTCCTCTGTACCCTCTCCAGTGTAACATCCTGGTAAATCTCCTCTGTACCCTCTCCAGTGCAATCACATCCTTCCTGTAATGTGGTGACCAGAACTGCACGCAGTACTCCAGCTGTGGCCTAATCAGTGTTTTATACAGTTCAAGCATAACCTCCCTGCTCTTGTATTCTCTGCCTCGGCCAATAAAGGCAAGTATTCCGTATGCCTTCTTAACCACCTTATCCACCTGGCCTGCTACCTTCAGAGATCTGTGGACCTGCACTCCAAGGTCCCTTTGTTCCTCTACACTTCTCAGTGTCCGACCATTTAATGTGGATTCCCTTGCCTTGTTAGCCCTCCCCAAACGCATTACCTCACACTTCTCCGAAGTGAATTCCATTTGCCCCTGCTCTGCCCACCTGACCAGTTGATCGATATCTTCCTGCAGTCCCCAGCTTCCTTCATTACACAACCTATTTTACTATCATCTGCAAACTTCTTGATCATATCTCCAACATTCAAGTCTAAATATATATATAACACAAAAGTTAAGGGACCTAATACTGAGCCCTGCAGAACAGCAGTCTTCAGTCTGAGAGGTAACTTTGCCCCGAAGTCCCTGGGGTCTGGTTGTTTGCCCAGTCGGAGCATTAGTTGCTGGGCTACCTGCGATGTAGGTACATGGGTGTCACAGCAGCTCAGGGGGTTTACAACATGCTCGCTCTCGCCTCGCAGTCAGAAGGTCGTGGGTTCCAGCCGCCAGAGCCCCATAACCGAGGCCAACACTCCCAGTGGCAAGACCAAGGGAGCGCTACACTGTCGGAGGGGCAATAAGGAGGGAGCGCCGTACTGCGCTGTCGGAGGGGCAGTACTGAGGGAGCGCCGCACTGTCGGAGGGGCAGTACTGAGGGAGCGCCGCACTGTCGGAGGGGCGGTACTGAGGGAGCGCCGCACTGTCGGAGGGGCGGTACTGAGGGAGCGCCGAACTGTCGGAGGGGCAGGACTGAGGGAGCGCCGCACTGTCGGAGGGGCAGTACTGAGAGAGCACCGTACTGCGCTGTCGGAGGGGCAGTACTGAGGGAGCGCCGCACTGTCGGAGGGGCGGGACTGAGGGAGCGCCGCACTGTCGGAGGGGCGGTACTGAGGGAGCGCCGCACTGTCGGAGGGGCGGTACTGAGGGAGTGCCGCACTGTCGGAGGGGCAGTACTGAGGGAGTGCCGCACTGTCGGAGGGGCGGTACTGAGGGAGTGCCGCACTGTCGGAGGGGCAATACTGAGAGAGTGCCACACTGTCGGAGGGGCAGTACTGAGGGAGCGCCGCACTGTCGGAGGGGCAGTACTGAGGGAGTGCCGCACTGTCGGAGGGGCCATCTTTCGGACGAGACATTAAACCGAGGCCCTGTCTGCTCCGCAGATCGAAGTAAAAGCTCCCGGGGACTCGGGGAATCAGGGAGTACAATTTATATTCGGCAGCAACATCAGGGGAGACTGGTTGTTCAAACAAACGGAATTTTATTGGGGAGTTATGTGGGCGAATGTACAAGTGAAGAGTGCGGGGAAAGCCCGAGAGCTCTCTCTGCGCAGAGGGAGCCAGGACGTGGGGCGATTAAAGTTCCTGTTCCGTTCCCCAGTTGCTTTGACCATGGGGAGGGGATTGGGAAAGTCCGACTGGCCTCGCGCAGCATGCGGGTCACCACGCGAGCCTCTCGCTGTGTTGGCAAGTCCGTCGGTCAGCGAGCGTCGGTCTCTGGCTTGTCAGGGCTCAGGCGCCTCATCCTCCTCCGTCCCTGTCGCGGGATCCGCGCCCTGCTGTGCCTTGTTCATGGCCTCCTCCAGCGTCAGCAGCCTGCGACACTCCGAAGGTACACACGACAGTTTGCGAGCTGGCATCGAGGCTCCGGACTCTGAGGCTGTAATGGCCAAAACACCTTCTTACCTTTCGGTTCAAGGGGAGACGGTGCCATGGAGCCAGGGCTCAGCGTCCTTTCCTGCTCATGGGTCACTGCGTGAACTATCATCCCCGACCCCACAACCCCCCGACACCCCGCACCCCAACACTCGCCCATCAATCATTCCCCGGCACGGGACTGCGCACCACGGAACAGGATCGTTCCCGTACCCCAGTGAGAGTCAGTGTGTGTGGGACTGTACCCCAGTGAGAGTCAGTGTGTGTGGGACTGTACCCCAGTGAGAGTCAGTGTGTGTGGGACTGTACCCCAGTGAGAGTCAGTGTGTGTGGGACTGTACCCCAGTGAGAGTCAGTGTGTGTGGGACTGTACCCCAGTGAGAGTCAGTGTGTGTGGGACTGTACCCCAGTGAGAGTCAGTGTGTGTGGGACTGTACCCCAGTGAGAGTCAGTGTGTGTGGGACTGTACCCCAGTGAGAGTCAGTGTGTGTGGGACTGTACCCCAGTGAGAGTCAGTGTGTGTGTGGAACCCGTACCCCAGTGAGAGTCAGTGTGTGTGGGACCCGTACCCCAGTGAGAGTCGGTGTGTGTGGGACACGTACCCCAGTGAGAGTCAGTGTGTGTGGGACCCGTACCCCAGTGAGAGTCAGTGTGTGTGCGACCCGTACCCCAGTGAGAGTCGGTGTGTGTGGGACACGTACCCCAGTGAGAGTCAGTGTGTGTGGGACCCGTACCCCAGTGAGAGTCAGTGTGTGTGGGACCCGTACCCCAGTGAGAGTCAGTGTGTGTGGGACCCGTACCCCAGTGAGAGTCAGTGTGTGTGGGTCTGTACCCCAGTGAGAGTCAGTGTGTGTGGGACCCGGACCCCAGTGAGAGTCAGTGTTTGTGAGACATTCAGGAGGAGGCCCATTCAGCCCCTCGAGCCTGTTACACAGGAACAGGAGGAGGCATATTCAGCCCCTCGAACCTGTTACACATGAACAGGGAGAGGCCCATTCAGCCCCTCGAGCCTGTTACACAGGAACAGGAGGAGGCCCATTCAGCCCCTCGAGCCTGTCACACAGGAACAGGAGGAGGCCCATTCAGCTCCTCGAGCCTGTTACACAGGAACAGGGGGAGGCCCATTCAGCCCCTCGAGCCTGTTACACAGGAACAGGGGGAGGCCCATTCAGCACCTCGAGCCTGTTACACAAGAACAGGAGGAGGCCCATTCAGCCCCTCGAGCCTGTCACACAGGAACAGGAGGAGGCCCATTCAGCCCCTCGAGCCTGTTACACAGGAACAGGAGGAGGCCCATTCAGCCCCTCGAGCCTGTTACACAGGAACAGGAGGAGGCCCATTCAGCCCCTCGAGCCTGTTACACAGGAACAGGAGGGGGCCCATTCAGCCCCTCGAGCCTGTTACACAGGAACAGGAGGGGGCCCATTCAGCCCCTCGAGCCTGTTACACAGGAACAGAGGGAGGCCCATTCATTGCCCGGCTGATCTGTTGCTCAGCACGATGTCACGTTGAGTCTTGTCGCTCTTACCGGTGCTGTCCTTTCCCACTGAGCTGAACTTGTCACTGAAGAGGATGTCCACGTGACTGAGCAGGAATTCCACGACCACCGACTGAATCCGCACCTCCCGGAACGCGTCTGTCCCAGTGAATCCCACCGACTCGATCTCCTTGGAGCTGAGAGAGACATGGGAAGCAAGATCAAAGGAGACCCTGCGATTCTCCAACTCTTCACCCCACCCCCCACCGCACCTCGACCCTCCCACTACTGGGGTACGGGTCCCACACACACTGACTCTCACTGGGGTACGGGTCTCACACACACTGACTGTCACTGGGGTACGGGTCCCACACACACTGACTCTCACTGGGGTACAGTCCCACACACACAGACTCTCACTGGGGTACAGGTCCCACACACACTGACTCTCACTGGGGTACAGGTCCCACACACACTGACTCTCACTGGGGTACAGTCCCACACACACAGACTCTCACTGGGGTACGGGTCTCACACACACTGACTGTCACTGGGGTACGGGTCCCACACACACAGACTCTCACTGGGGTACAGGTCCCACACACACTGACTCTCACTGGGGTACAGTCCCACTCACACCGACTCTCACTGGGGTACGGGTCCCACACACACTGACTCTCACTGGGGTACGGGTCCCACACACACTGACTCTCACTGGGGTACGGGTCCCACAACCACTGACTCTCACTGGGGTACGGGTCCCACAACCACTGACTCTCACTGGGGTACGGGTCCCACACACACTGACTCTCACTGGGGTACGGGTCCCACACACACTGACTCTCACTGGGGTACGGGTCCCACACACACTGACTCTCACTGGGGTACGGGTCCCACACACACTGACTCTCACTGGGGTACAGTCCCACACACACTGACTCTCACTGGGGTACAGTCACACACACACTGACTCTCACTGGGGTACGCGTCCCACACACACTGACTCTCACTGGGGTACGGGTCCCACACACACTGACTCTCACTGGGGTACAGGTCCCACACACACTGACTCTCACTGGGGTACAGTCCCACTCACACCGACTCTCACTGGGGTACGGGTCCCACACACACTGACTCTCACTGGGGTACGGGTCCCACACACACTGACTCTCACTGGGGTACGGGTCCCACAACCACTGACTCTCACTGGGGTACGGGTCCCACAACCACTGACTCTCACTGGGGTACGGGTCCCACACACACCGACTCTCACTGGGGTACGGGTCCCACACACACTGACTCTCACTGGGGTACGGGTCCCACACACACTGACTCTCACTGGGGTACGGGTCCCACACACACTGACTCTCACTGGGGTACAGTCCCACACACACTGACTCTCACTGGGGTACAGTCACACACACACTGACTCTCACTGGGGTACGCGTCCCACACACACTGACTCTCACTGGGGTACGGGTCCCACACACACTGACTCTCACTGGGGTACGGGTCCCACACACACTGACTCTCACTTGGGTACGGGTCCCACACACCTTACTCTCACTGGGGTACAGTCCCACACACACTGACTCTCACTGGGGTACGGGTCCCACACACACTGACTCTCACTGGGGTACAGTCCCACACACACTGACTCTCACTGGGGTACGGTTCCACACACACTGACTCTCACTGGGGTACAGTCCCACACACACTGACTCTCACTGGGGTACGGGTCCCACACACACTGACTCTCACTGAGGTACGGGTCCCACACACACTGACTCTCACTGGGGTATGGGTCCCACACACACTGACTCTCACCAGGGTACAGTCCCACACACACTGACTCTCACTGGGGTACGGGTCCTACACACACTGACTCTCACTGGGGTACAGGTCCCACACGCACTGACTCTCACTGGGGTACAGTCCCACACACACTGACTCTCACTGGGGTATGGGTCCCACACACACTGACTCTCACTGGGGTACAGGTCCCACACACACTGACTCTCACTGGGGTACAGTCCCACACACACTGACTCTCACTGGGGTACAGGTCCCACACACACTGACTCTCACTGGGGTACAGGTCCCACACACACTGACTCTCACTGGGGTACAGTCCCACACACACTTACTCTCACTGGGGTACAGTCCCACACACACTGACTCTCACTGGGGTACAGTCCCACACACACTGACTCTCACTGGGGTACGGGTCCCACACACCAAAGGAGGGAGGTGTATACGGGATGGATGGAGTGAGGAAGGGCTGGGTGGAAGTGTCGAAGGGATGGAGGGAATGTAGCAGGGACAGAGGGAGGTGTAGAAAATACAGATGGTGGTATAGAAGGGACCGGTGAGGTGATGTATAATGGACGGATGATGGTATATAAGTGATGGAGGGAGATATACCAGCAATGGATGGAGATGTAGAATGGATGGAGGAGGTGTAGACGGGGTGGAGGGAGGTGTCGACAGGACCGATGCCCGTGAGGGAGGTGTAGACAGGGTCGATGCCCGTGAGTGGGGTGTAGACCGGGTCGATGCCCGTGAGGGGGGTGTAGACAGGACCGATGCCCGTGAGGGGGGTGTAGACAGGACCGATGCCCGTGAGGAGGGGTACACAGGACTGATGCCCGTGATGGGGGTGTAGACAGGGTCGATGCCCGTGAGGGGGGTGTAGACAGAGTCGATGCCCGTGAGGGGGGTGTAGACAGAGTCGATGCCCGTGAGGGGGTGTAGACAGGACCGATGCCCGTGAGGGGGGTGTAGACGGGACCGATGCCCGTGAGGGGGGTGTAGACGGGACCGATGCCCGTGAGGGGGGTGTAGACGGGACCGATGCCCGTGAGGGGGGTGTAGACGGGACCGATGCCCGTGAGGGGGGTGTAGACGGGACCGATGCCCGTGAGGGGGGTGTAGACGGGACCGATGCCCGTGAGGGGGGTGTAGACGGGACCGATGCCCGTGAGGGGGGTGTAGACGGGACCGATGCCCGTGAGGGGGGTGTAGACGGGACCGATGACCGTGAGGGGGGTGTAGACGGGACCGATGCCCGTGAGGGGGGGTACACAGGACTGATGCCCGTGAGGGGGGGTACACAGGACTGATGCCCGCGCATCATACCCGCGCTTTGGCTCACCGCAGTAGATTGGGGGCCCAGACGATGGCGAGGTTCTTGACATGCATGCTGGTGACGGGGCTGTGCTGGGCCAAGGAGGCCAAGTGTCTCAGGAGGCACTGCAGTGTCCTGCCGGGAGAAACAGAGTCAGTGCTCGGGTCCAGTCATCACAGAGCCGATCCCTCGGGCCACACGGTGAGTTGTCCCAACGCCGGCCCCGAAGGCTCTGCGGTGAGTCATCCCAGTGCTGCCCACTAGGGCCACGGGTCCAGTCGTCCCAGAGCTGACCACTCGTCCCCACGGGTCCAGTCGTCCCAGAGCTGACCCCTAGGCCCAGGGGTCCAGTCGTTGCAGAGCCGACTCCTCAGGCTCCACATGGAACGGGGTGGGCGGGTGGGACGGGGGAGGGGGGGAAGAGAGTGTTGGGGGGGAGGGGAAGTGTCGGTGGGGAGGGGGGAGTGTCGGCGGGGGCGGGGGGAGTGTCGGGGGGGATGGGAGAGTGTCGGGGGGGGGAGGGGGGAGTGTCGGGGGGGGAGGGGGGAGTGTCGGGGGGGAGGGGGGAGTGTCGGGGGGGAGGGGGGAGTGTCGGGGGGGAGGGGGGAGTGTCGGGGGGGGAGGGGGGAGTGTCGGGGGGGGAGGGGGGAGTGTCGGGGGGGGAGGGGGGAGTGTCGGGGGGGGAGGGGGGAGTGTCGGGGGGGAGGGGGGAGTGTCGGGGGGGAGGGGGGAGTGTCGGGAGGGAGGGGGGAGTGTCGGGGGGAGGGGGAGTGTCGGGGGGGAGGGGGGAGTGTCGGGGGGGAGGGGGGAAGTGTCGGTGGGGGGGGGGGAGAGGGAGTGTCGGGGGAGAGGGAGTGTCGGGGGGGAGGGGGGAGTGTCGGGGGGGAGGGGGGGAGTGTCGGGGGGGAGGGGGGAGTGTCGGGGGGGAGGGGGGAGAGGGAGTGTCGGGGGAGAGGGAGTGTCGGGGGAGAGGGAGTGTCGGGGGAGAGGGAGTGTCGGGGGAGAGGGAGTGTCGGGGAGAGGGAGTGTCGGGGGAGAGGGAGTGTCGGGGGAGAGGGAGTGTCGGGGGAGAGGGAGTGTCGGGGGAGAGGGAGTGTCGGGGGGAGAGGGAGTGTCGGGGGAGAGGGAGTGTCGGGGGAGAGGGAGTGTCGGGGGAGAGGGAGTGTCGGGGGAGAGGGAGTGTCGGGGGAGAGGGAGTGTCGGGGGGGAGGGAGTGTCGGGGGGGAGGGAGTGTCGGGGGGGAGGGAGTGTCGGGGGGGAGGGAGTGTCGGGGGGGAGGGAGTGTCGGGGGGGAGGGAGTGTCGGGGGGGAGGGAGTGTCGGGGGAGAGGGAGTGTCGGGGGGAGAGGGAGTGTCGGGGGAGAGGGGAGTGTCGGGGGAGAGGGAGTGTCGGGGGAGAGGGAGTGTCGGGGGAGAGGGAGTGTCGGGGGAGAGGGAGTGTCGGGGGGGAGGGAGTGTCGGGGGGGGGAGTGTCGGGGGGGGGAGTGTCGGGGGGGGGGGGGGAGTGTCGGGGAGGGGGGAGTGTCGGGGGGGGAGGGGGGAGTGTCGGGGGGGAGGGGGGAGTGTCGGGGGGAGGGGGGAGTGTCGGGGGGGAGGGGGGAGTGTCGGGGGGGAGGGGGGAGTGTCGGGGGGGAGGGAGTGTCGGGGGGGAGGGAGTGTCGGGGGGGGGGGAGTGTCGGGGGGGGGGGGAGTGTCGGGGGGGGGGGGAGTGTCGGGGGGGGGAGGGGGGGGGAGTGTCGGGGGGGGGGGAGTGTCGGGGGGGAGGGGGGAGTGTCGGGGGGAGGGGGGAGTGTCGGGGGGGAGGGGGGAGTGTCGGGGGGGAGGGGGGAGTGTCGGGGGGGAGGGGGAGTGTCGGGGGGGAGGGGGGAGTGTCGGGGGGGAGGGGGGAGTGTCGGGGGGGAGGGGGGAGTGTCGGGGGGGAGGGGGGAGTGTCGGGGGGGAGGGGGAGTGTCGGGGGGGAGGGGGGAGTGTCGGGGGGGAGGGGGGAGTGTCGGGGGGGAGGGGGGAGTGTCGGGGGGGAGGGGGGAGTGTCGGGGGGAGGGGGGAGTGTCGGGGGGGAGGGGGGAGTGTCGGGGGGGAGGGGGGAGTGTCGGGGGGGAGGGGGGGAGTGTCGGGGGGGAGGGGGGAGTGTCGGGGGGAAGGGGGGAGTGTCGGGGGGAAGGGGGAGTGTCGGGGGGGAGGGGGAGTGTCGGGGGGGAGGGGGGAGTGTCGGGGGGGAGGGGGGAGTGTCGGGGGGAGGGGGGAGTGTCGGGGGGGGGGGGAGTGTCGGGGGGGGGGAGTGTCGGGGGGGGGGGAGTGTCGGGGGGGAGGGGGGAGTGTCGGGGGGGAGGGGGGAGTGTCGGGGGGGAGGGAGTGTCGGGGGGGAGGGAGTGTCGGGGGGGAGGGAGTGTCGGGGGGGAGGGAGTGTCGGGGGGGAGGGAGTGTCGGGGGGGAGGGAGTGTCGGGGGGGAGGGAGTGTCGGGGGGAGGGAGTGTCGGGGGGGAGGGAGTGTCGGGGGGAGGGAGTGTCGGGGGGAGGGGAGTGTCGGGGGGGAGGGGGGAGTGTCGGGGGGGAGGGGGGAGTGTCGGGGGGGAGGGGGGAGTGTCGGGGGGGAGGGGGGAGTGTCGGGGGGGGGGGGAGTGTCGGGGGGGGGGGGGAGTGTCGGGGGGGAGGGGGGAGTGTCGGGGGGGGAGGGGGAGTGTCGGGGGGGAGGGGGGAGGGGGGAGTGTCGGGGGGAGAGGGAGTGTCGGGGGGAGAGGGAGTGTCGGGGGAAGGGGAGTGTCGGGGGGGAGGGAGTGTCGGGGGGGGAGGGAGTGTCGGGGGGGAGGGAGTGTCGGGGGGGAGGGAGTGTCGGGGGGGAGGGAGTGTCGGGGGGAGGGGAGTGTCGGGGGGGGGAGGGGGAGTGTCGGGGGGGAGGGGGGAGTGTCGGGGGGGAGGGGGGGAGTGTCGGGGGGGGGGGGGAGTGTCGGGGGGGGAGGGGGGAGTGTCGGGGGGAGGGGGGAGTGTCGGGGGGGAGGGGGGAGTGTCGGGGGGGAGGGGAGGGGGGAGTGTCGGGGGGGAGGGAGTGTCGGGGGGGAGGGAGTGTCGGGGGGAGGGAGTCGGGGGGAGTGTCGGGGGGGAGGGGGGAGTGTCGGGGGGGGGGGGAGTGTCGGGGGGGAGGGGGGAGTGTCGGGGGGGAGGGGGGAGTGTCGGGGGGGAGGGGGGGGTGTGCGGGGGGAGGGGGGTGTCGGGGGGGAGGGGGGGGTGTCGGGGGGGAGGGGGGAGTGTCGGGGGGGAGGGGGAGGGGGAGTGTCGGGGGGGGGAGGGAGTGTCGGGGGGGGGGGAGTGTCGGGGGGGAGGGGGAGTGTCGGGGGGGAGGGGGAGTGTCGGGGGGGAGGGGGAGTGTCGGGGGGGAGGGGGGGTGTGGGGGGGGGGGGAGGGGGGGGGAGTGTCGGGGGGGAGGGGGGGGAGTGTCGGGGGGGAGGGGGGATGTCGGGGGGGAGGGGGGAGTGTCGGGGGGGAGGGGGGAGTGTCGGGGGGGAGGGGAGGGGGGGGGAGGGGGGAGTGTCGGGGGGGAGGGGGGAGTGTCGGGGCGGGAGGGGGGAGTGTCGGGGGGGAGGGGGAGTGTCGGGGGGGAGGGAGTGTCGGGGGGGAGGGGGAGTGTCGGGGGGGAGGGAGTGTCGGGGGGGAGGGGAGTGTCGGGGGGGAGGGAGTGTCGGGGGGGAGGGAGTGTCGGGGGGGAGGGAGTGTCGGGGGGGAGGGGAGTGTCGGGGGGGAGGGAGTGTCGGGGGGAGGGGGAGTGTCGGGGGGGAGGGGGAGTGTCGGGGGGGAGGGAGTGTCGGGGGGAGGGGGGAGTGTCGGGGGGGAGGGGGGGAGTGTCGGGGGGGAGGGGGGAGTGTCGGGGGGAGGGGGGAGTGTCGGGGGGGAGGGGGGAGTGTCGGGGGGGGGGGGGAGTGTCGGGGGGGGGGGGGGGAA
>NW_027250666.1:7500-88914 GCF_044704955.1 Pristiophorus japonicus | reverse complement strand
AGAGATAGGGAGTGAGTGTGTTAGCGAGTGTGTGAGGGAGTGAGTGAGGGTGTGAGGGAGAGAGAGATAGGGAGTGAGTGTGTGAGGGAGGGAGAGATAGGGAGTGAGTGTGTGAGGGAGGGAGAGAGATAGGGAGTGAATGTGTGAGGGAGAGAGAGAGATAGGGAGTGTGTGAGGGAGAGAGAGATAGGGAGTGAGTGTGAGGGAGGGAGAGATAGGGAGTGAGGGAGAGAGAGATAGGAGTGAGTGTGTGAGGAGAGAGAGAGATGGGAATGAGTGTGTGAGGGAGAGAGAGAGATAGGGAGTGAGTGTGAGGGAGAGAGAGAGAGAGATAGTGAGTGTGTGAGGGAGGAGAGAGAGATATTGAGTGTGTGAGGGAGGGAAAGAGAGATAGGGAGTGAGTGTATGAGGGAGAGAGAGAATAGGGAGTGAGTGTATGAGGGAGAGAGAGATAGGGAGTGAGTGTGTGAGGGAGAGAGAGATAGGAAGTGAGTGTGTGAGGGAGAGAGAGATAGGGAGTGAGTGTGTGAGGGAGAGAGAGAGATAGGGAGTGAGTGTGTTTATGGAGAGATAGGGATTGAGTGTGTGAGGGAGAGAGAGATAGGAAGTGAGTGTGTGAGGGAGAGAGAGATAGGGAGTGAGTGTGTGAGGGAGAGAGAGATAGGGAGTGTGTGAGGGAGAGAGAGATAGGGATTGAGTGTGTGAGGGAGAGAGAGATAGGGAGTGTGTGTGTGAGGGAGAGAGATAGGGAGTGAGTGTGTGAGGGAGGGAGAGATAGGGAGTGATGTAAGGGAGAGAGAGAGATAGGGAGTGAGTGTGTGAGGGAGAGAGAGATAGGGAGTGTGTGTGAGGAGAGAGAGATAGGGAGTGTGTGTGTGAGGGAGGGAGAGAGATAGGGAGTGAATGTGTGAGGGAGAGAGAGAGAGAGAGATAGGGAGAGAGAGAGAGGGAGAGAGAGAGAGATAGGGTGAGAGTGTGTGAGGGAGAGAGATGGGGAGTGAGTGTGTGAGGGAGAGAGAGATGGGGAGTGAGTGTGAGGGAGAGAGAGAGATAGGGAGTGAGTGTTTTATGGAGAGATAGGGAGTGAGTGTGTGAGTGAGAGAGGTAGGGAGTAAGTGTGTGAGGGAGAGAGAGATAGGGAGTGAGTGTGTGAGGGAGAGGAGATAGGGAGAGAGTGTGTGAGGGAGAGAGATAGGGAGTGAGTGTGTGAGGAGAGAGAGAGATAGGGAGTGAGTGTGTGGGGGAGAGAGAGATAGGGAGTGAGTATGTGAGGGGAGAGAGAGAGAGATAGGGAATGAGTGTGAGGGAGAGAGAGAGAGAGTGAGTGTGTGAGGGAGAGAGAGATAGGAAGTGAGTGTGTGAGGGAGAGAGAGAGAGAGAGAGAGAGGGAGTGAGTTGTGTGAAGGAGAGAGAGATAGGGAGTGAGTGTGTGAGGAGAGAGAGAGAGATAGGGAGTGTGTGTGAGGGAGAGAGATAGGGAGTGAGTGTGTGAGGGAGTGAGTGTGTGAGGGAGGGAGAGATAGGGAGTGTGTGTGTGAGGGAGAGAGAGAGATAGGGAGAGTGAGTGTGTGAGGGAGAGAGAGATAGGGAGTGAGTGTGGGAGGGAGAGAGAGATGGGGAGTGAGTGTGTGAGGGAGGGAGAGAGTAGGGAGTGAGTGTGTGAAGGAGGGAGAGAAGATAGGAGTGAGTGTATGAGGGAGAGAGAGAGTTAGGGAGTGAGTGTTTATGGATAGATAGCGAGTGAGTGTGTGAGGGAGAGAGAGATAGGGAGTAAGTGTGTGAGGGAGAGAGGATAGGGAGTGAGTGGTGAAGGGAGAGAGAGATAGGAGTGAGTGTGTGAGGGAGAGAGAGATAGGGAGTGGTGTGTGAGGGAGAGAGAGATAGGGAGTGAGTGTGTGAGGGAGGAGAGAGATAGGGAGTGAGTGTGTGAGGAGAGAGAGAGATAGGGAGTGAGTGTGTGAGGGAGAGAGATAGGGAGTGAGTGTGTGAGGGAGAGAGATAGGGAGTGAGTGTGTGAGGGAGAGATAGGGAGGGAATGAGTGTGAGGGAGAGAGATAGGGAGTAAGTGTGTGAGGGAGAGAGAGATAGGAGTGAGTGAGTGTGTGAGGGAGAGAGAGATAGGAGTGAGTGTGAGTGAGGAGAGAGAGATAGGGATTGAGTGTGTGAGGGAGAGAGATAGGAGTAAGTGTGTGATGAGGGAGGGGAGAGATAGGGAGTGAGTGAGTGTGAGGGAGGGAGATAGGGAATGAGTATGTGAGGGAGGGAGGGAGATAGGGAGTGAGTGTGAGGGAGAGAGATAGGAGTGAGTGTGAGGGAGGAGTGTGAGGGAGTGATAGGGAGTGAGTGTGAGGGAGGAAGAGAGATAGGGAGTGTGTGTGAGAGGGAGAGAGATAGGGAGCGAGCGAGGAGAGAGATAGGGAGCGAGCGAGGGAGAGAGATAGGGAGCGAGCGAGGGAGAGAGATAGGGAGCGAGCGAGGGAGAGAGATAGGGAGCGAGCGAGGAGAGAGATAGGGAGAGAGATAGGGAGCGAGGAGGAGAGATAGGGAGGGAGCGAGCGAGCGAGGCAGAGTGTTAGGGAGAGAGATAGGGAGCGAGCGAGGGAGGGAGAGAGATAGGGAGCGAGCGAGGGAGAGAGATAGGGAGCGAGCGAGGGAGAGAGATAGGGAGCGAGCGAGGGAGGAGATAGGGAGCGAGCGAGGAGAGAGATAGGGAGCGAGCGAGCGAGGGAGAGAGATAGGGAGCGAGCGAGAGATAGGGAGCGAGGGAGGAAGATAGTGAGTGAGCGAGGGAGATAGTGAGTGAGCGAGGGAGATAGGGAGTGAGCGTGTGAGGGGTGGAGAGAGATAAGGGAGTGAGCGTGTGAGGGGGGAGAGAGATGGGAGTGAGCGTCTGAGGGAGGGAGAGAGATGGGGAGGGAGAGAGATGGGGAGTGAGTGTGGGAGGGAGAGAGATAGGGAGAGAGCGTGTGAGGGAGGGAGAGAGATGGGGAGTGAACGTGTGAGGGAGTGAGCGAGATAGGGAGTGAGCTAGTGAGGGGGGAGAGATGTAGAGAGAGATAGGGAGTGAGAGGGAGAGAGAGATGGGGAGTGAGGGGGGGAGAGAGATAGGGAGTGAGGGGGGGGAGAGAGATAGGGAGTGAGGGGGGGGGAGAGAGATAGGGAGTGAGGGGGGGAGAGAGATTGGGAGTGAGGGGGGGAGAGAGATAGGGAGTGAGGGGGGGAGAGAGATAGGGAGTGAGGGGGGAGAGAGATAGGGAGTGAGGGGGGGAGAGAGATAGGGAGTGAGGGGGGGAGAGAGATAGGGAGTGAGGGGGGGAGAGAGATAGGGAGTGAGGGAGGGAGAGAGATAGGGAGTGAGTGTGTGAGGGAGGGAGAGAGATAGGGAGTGAGAGTGGGAGGGAGGGAGAGAGATAGGGAGTGAGGGGGGGAGAGAGATAGGGAGTGAGGGGGGGAGAGATAGGGAGTGAGTGAGTGTGTGAGGGAGTGAGTGAGAGTGGGAGGGAGGGAGATATACCGGGTCAGACGGGGTCCCCCGGGGTCACACAACAAATTTTCTGCCGCGTTTCCCACAGGTGCTGTGGGGGAGTGTGATCAGCGGCTCAAACTCTCTCTTGTCTTCATTCCTGTGCTCATTGACCGACACTGGCTCCCGGTCCGACAACTCATCGAATCTCCTCCTAGTTTTCACATCCCTATATGGCCTCCCTCCCTATCTCTGTAACCTCCTCCAGCCCCTACACCCCTCCCTATCTCTGTAACCCCCTCCAGCCCCTAAACCCCTCCCTATCTCTGTAACCTCCTCCAGCCCCTAAACCCCGTCCTATCTCTGTAACCCCCTCCAGCCCCTAAACCCCTCCCTATCTCTGTAACCTCCTCCAGCCCCTACACCCCTCCCTATCTCTGTAACCTCCTCCAGCCCCTAAACCCCTCCCTATCTCTGTTACCCCCTCCAGCCCCTACACCCCTCCCTATCTCTGTAACCTCCTCCAGCCCCTACACCCCTCCCTATCTCTGTAACCCCCTCCAGCCCCTAAACCCCTCCCTATCTCTGTAACCTCCTCCAGCCCCTAAACCCCGTCCTATCTCTGTAACCCCCTCCAGCCCCTAAACCCCTCCCTATCTCTGTAACCTCCTCCAGCCCCTAAACCCCTCCCTATCTCTGTAACCCCCTCCAGCCCCTAAACCCCTCCCTATCTCTGTAACCTCCTCCAGCCCCTACACCCCTCCCTATCTCTGTAACCTCCTCCAGCCCCTACACCCCTCCCTATCTCTGTAACCTCCTCCAGCCCCGAAACCCCTCCCTATCTCTGTAACCCCCTCCAGCCCCTACACCCCTCCCTATCTCTGTAACCTCCTCCAGCCCCTAAACCCCTCCCTATCTCTGTAACCTCCTCCAGCCCCTAAACCCCTCCCTATCTCTGTAACCTCCTCCAGCCCCGACACCCCTCCCTATCTCTGTAACCTCCTCCAGCCCCGACACCCCTCCCTATCTCTGTAACCACCTCCAGCCCCTACACCCCTCACTATCTCTGTAACCTCCTCCAGCCCCTACAACCCCCCGAGATCTCTGCACTCCTCTAATTCTGCTCTCCTGACCATCCCTGATTATAATCGCTCCACCATCGGTGGCCGTGCCTTCTGTTGCCTGGGCCCCAAACCCTGGAACTCCCTAAACCTCTCCGCCTCTCTCTCCTCCTTCAAGACGTCCCTTAAAACCCACCTCTTTGACCCAGCTTTTAGTCGCCTGAACCTGATATCTCCTGATGTGGCTCGGGGTCAGATTTTGTGCAATAATCGCTCCTGTGAAGCGTCTTGGGACATTTTATTACGTTAAAGGCGCCTTATAAATACAGGTTGTTGTAATCATGTCCAGTTCGGGATGTGCTTGCGTTAAAGGTGCCTTGACACCTCTCTCTCTCTCTCTCTGTCCGACAGCTCTCCCCTCTTCACCTGCGGAAACCCTTTTAAGGAATCACCGGCCATTCGAAGCTACTACCATCCATCCTCTCCCCGCAGGCGAGCCCAGCAACAAGACCGGACGGTGAGGTGGGGCAGGGTCTGGGAGAGGGGTGGTGGGGTACAGAAAGGTACTGACGATATATTGCCAGCTCATTCTCAACGTGTGAGGGGACACACTGCCTGGTTGACTTCGGACAGATATAAGGACATCAGAAATAGGAGCAGGAGTCGGCCATTCGGCCCCTCGAGCCTGCTCCGCCATTTAATACGATCATGGCTGATCCCATCATGGAATCAACTCCACTTCCCCGCCCGCTCTCCATAACCCTTCACTCCCTTATCGCTCAAAAATCTGTCTCTCGTCACCTTAAATATATTCAATGACCCAGCCTCCACAGCTCTCTGAGGCAGGGAATTCCACAGATTTACAACCCTCTCAGAGAAGAAATTCCTCCTCATCTCCGTCTTAAATAGGCAGGCCCTTATTCTGAGACTATGCCCCCTAGTTCTAGATTCCTCCACGAGGGGAAACATCCTCTCTGCATCTACCTTGTCAAGCCCACCTCAGAATCTTACATGTTTCAATAAGATCACCTCTCATTCTTCTAAACTCCAATGAGTATAGGCCCAACCTGCTCAAATTTTGCTAATAAGATAACCCCTTCATCTCAGGAATCAACCGAGTGAACCTTTTCTGAACTGCCTCCAAAGCAAGTATATCCCTCCTTAATTACGGAAACCAAAACTGCACGCAGTACTCCAGGTGTGGCCTCACCAATACCCTGTATAACTGTAGCAAGACTTCCCTGCTTTTATACTCCATCCCCTTTGCAATAAAGGCCAAGATACCATTGGCCTTCCTGATCACTTGCTGTACCCAGAATAGAGCAATGTCACTGCGGCTCACACTCACACCAAGGGTATCATTTATTCATCGGCCCTACTGTAATGACCTGCTTCTGATACTGGGTGTCAACACCAAGAAAACAAGGAGAGGAAACGAGAAAGTACGAATTTTTGACATATTTAGAAGTGAAAATTGAATTTAAGCCCCTCTTAAGCAAGAGACAATTTAGGGTCAGCGTGGCTCAGTGGGCAGCACTCTCATCTCTGAGTCAGAAGGTCGTGGGTTCGAGTCCCACTCCAGAGACTTGAGCATAAACATCCAGGCTGACACTCCCAGTGTAGTTCTGAGGGAGGGCCGCACTGTCGGAGGGGCAGTACTGAGGGAGGGCCGCACTGTCGGAGGGGCAGTACTGAGGGAGTGTCGGAGGGGCAGTACTGAGGGAGTGTCGGAGGGGCAGTACTGAGGGAGTGTCGGAGGGGCAGTACTGAGGGAGTGTCGGAGGGGCAGTACTGAGGGAGTGTCGGAGGGGCAGTACTGAGGGAGTGTCGGAGGGACGGTACTGAGGGAGCGCCGCACTGTCGGAGGGGCGGTACTGAGGGAGTGGTGCACTGTCGGAAGGGCGGTACTGAGGGAGCGCCGCACTGTCGGGACAGTACTGAGGGAGCGCCATACTGTCGGAGGGGCGGTACTGAGGGAGCGCCGCGCTGTCGGAGGGGCGGTACTGAGGGAGCGCCGCACTGTCGGAGGGGCGGTACTGAGGGAGTGCCGCACTGTCGGAGGGGCAGTACTGTGGGAGCACCGCACTGTCGGAGGGGCAGTACTGAGGGAGTACCGCACTGTCGGAGGGGCGGTACTGAGGGAGTGCCGCACTGTCGGAGGGGCAGTACTGAGGGAGCACCGCACTGTCGGAGGGGCGGTACTGAGGGAGCGCCGCGCTGTCGGAGGGGCGGTACTGAGGGAGCGCCGCTCTGTCGGAGGGGCGGTACTGAGGGAGCGCCGCACTGTCGGAGGGGCGGTACTGAGGGAGCGCCGCACTGTCGGAGGGGCGGTACTGAGGGAGCGCCGCACTGTCAGAGGGGCAGTACTGAGGGAGTGCCACACTGTCGGAGGGGCGGTACTGAGGGAGCACCCCACTGTCGGAGGGGCGGTACTGAGGGAGCGCCGCACTGTCGGAGGGGCGGTACTGAGGGAGTGCCGCACTGTCGGAGGGGCGGTACTGAGGGAGTGCCACACTGTCGGAGGGGCGGTACTGAGGGAGCGCCGCACTGTCGGAGGGGCGGTACTGAGGGAGTGACGCGCTGTCGGAGGGGCAGTACTGAGGGAGTGCCGCACTGTCGGAGGGGCAGTACTGAGGGAGTGCCGCACTGTCGGAGGGGCAGTACTGAGGGAGTGCCGCACTGTCGGAGGGGCGGTACTGAGGGAGCTCTCGGGTGGATGTAAAAGATCCCACGGCCACTATGTGGAAGAAGAGCAGGGGGAGTTCTCCCCGGTGTCCTTGGGCTTATATTTATCCTTCAACCAACATTACTTTTTAAAAAAAAACCAGATGATCTGGCTCATCGGCGATCCAATTTGACGGTACCATGAAATTCTGCTCGTTGTCACATTGCTGTTTGTGGGAGCTTGCTGTGCGCAATAAGGCTGCCGCGTTGCCCACATTACAACAGTGACTACACTGCAAAAGAAGTGCTCCATTGTTTGTGAAGCGCTTTGGGACATCCCGAGGGAGAGAAAGGTATTGTCGAAACACGAGTGGTTTTAATGGCCCAGAAATTCCTCTTGAGGTCTTCCCGCCGCGGGCAAAGCACTAAAGAACGGACAGAAAATGCACTCTAACCTGAAGCTGCTGGGCCCGCTCGAGATCCCGGTCCGGCAGCCTCTCGTGACTCCGCATCGCAGCGCGTTCACGTCGGGATGTCCGCAGGAGTCACGTGGGCCGGGACACCCAATCACAGGTAAGTATTTTCTCACTCACAGTAATAGGAGCTGCTTATGTTACCAAACTCCTAATACTGTGAATGAGAAACACCCCAAAACGCACAAACACCACATAAAACATTAAACAACACCTCACATAAATACACTCATACAAATTAAAGTTGTTATAAATGTTTTTTTAAAGAAAAAAATTGCCAATTTTTGTTTAAAAAAAAAGTTTTAATTCTGGTTAAAAATAAGTGTAATGTATTGGGCAGGGTTTTTAAAAATGTGTGTATTTAAAATTTAATTTTTTGTGTTTTAAAACTCTTACGCCTGTAAAAGCAGGCGATGCGCCTGTATCTATCAGACACAAGATTTCTGAGGACATTTGCTGGGCAAGATAGGGGTAAATCCCGCAACCCTGTCCAAGCAAACGTCCTCACTCCCGATCTGTCTCTTGACAGATTGGAAAAGCCGGGTGCGTGCGCTTAAAATCGGCTTTTCTGCTGCCTTTCCAGGTCCGTAGAAACTTCAGGGACATAAGAAACAGGAGCAGGAGCCGGCCATTCGGCCCCTCGAGCCTGCTCCGCCATTTAATACCATCATGGCTGATCCCATCATGGACTCAGCTCCACTTCCCTGCCCGCCCCCTTATTCCCTTATCGGTTAAGGAACTGTCTATCTCTGTCTTAAATATATTCAATGTCCCGGCTTCCACAGCTCTCTGAGGCAGAGAATTCCACAGATTTACAACCCTCTGAGAGAAGAAATTCCTCCTCATCTCAGTTTTAAATGGGCGGTCCCTTATTCTAAGACCATGCCCCCTAGTTCTAGTCTCCCCCATCAGTGGGAACATCCTCTCTGCATCCACCTTGTCAAGCCCCCTCATAATCTGATACGTTTCCATAAGATCACCTCTCATTCTTCTAAATTCCAATGAGTAGAGGCCCAACCTCCTCAACCTTTCCTCATAAGTCAACCCCCTCATCCCCGGAATCAACCGAGTGAACCTTCTCTGAACTGCCTCCAAAGCAAGTATATCCTTTCGTAAATATGGAAACCAAAACTGCACGCAGTACTCCAGGTGTGGCCTCACCAATACCCTGTATAACTGTAGCAAGACTTCCCTGCTTTTATACTCCATCCCCTTTGCAATAAAGGCCAAGATACCATTGGCCCTTCCTGATCACTTGCTGTACCTGCATACTAACCTTGTGTTTCATGCACAAGTAACCCCCAGGTCCCGCTGTACTGCGGCACTTTGCAATCTTTCTCCATTTAAATAATAACTTGCTCTTTGATTTTTTTCTGCCAAAACGTCGGAAGTTCTGGGCCATTATTTCTGTACGTCTGGGTGTGAGCGTTGTGTTGTCTCCTTCACAGGTGGTGAGGTCAGGCAAACGGCCACAGCTGGAAGTGCAGCCGGGTCCAGCATCCCCAGTGGACCCCCGGGACAGGCCGGGACACACGAGCCTCCGGAGCGGGCAGGGAGCCGATGCAGACTGCAGGTCGACCAGCCGCATGGAGGAGTCCTGGCCTTCGACTGAGAGCAGCAGCCCGCTGTCGCCCGAGAGGTCAGCGGGCAAGGAGAGTCGGGCCCAGTCGGCAGAGGAATCGCCGCCAGCTCGCGAGGTGGTACGGGCCGACGTGGGCTGGTCAGAAGGTCGAGAGAGCGGGCCGGTCGAGAATTCAATCATCGCCAAGTGAGTGAGGGTGCAACTTCGACGAGATACATCGAAGCTGGAGCATGGTGTTAGAGAGGGGAAATCAGCCAGGGTTCCTGCTCCTGATCACTGCCCAGTGACCCCTGGGTTGGAGAGAGGGGAAATCAGCCAGGGTTCCTGCTCCTGATCACTGCCCAGTGACCCCTGGGTTAGAGAGGGGGGAAATCAGCCAGGGTTCCTGCTCCTGATCACTGCCCAGTGACCCCTGGGTTAAAGAGAGAGGGGAAATCAGCCAGGGTCAATTGGAGTTTTCAAGACTGAGATTGGTAGTTTTGTTGGGTAAGGATATCAAAGGTTATGGAATCAAGGTGGGTAGATGGAGTGAAGATACAGATCAGCCGCGATCTCCTTGAGTAGCAGAACAGGCTCGAGGGACTGAATGGGCCTCCTCCTGTTCCTGTGTAACAGGCTCGAGGGGCTGAATGGGCTTCCTCCTGTTCATGTGTAACAGGCTCGAGGGGCTGAATGGGCTTCCTCCTGTTCCTGTGTAACAGGCTCGAGGGGCTGAATGGGCTTCCTCCTGTTCATGTGTAAGAGGCTTGAGGGATTGAACGGGCCTCCTCCTGTTCCTGTGTAACAGGCTCGAGGGGCTGAATGGACCTCCTCCTGTTCCTGTGTAACAGGCTCGAGGGGCTGAATGGGCCTCCTCCTGTTCCTGTGTAACAGGCTCGAGGGACTGAATGGGCCTCCATGTGTCCCAGTGTAACAGGCTCGAGGGACTGAATGGGCTTCCTCCTGTTCATGTGTAACAGTTTCGAGGGGCTGAATGGGCCTCCTCCTGTTCCTGTGTAAGAGGCTTGAGGGATTGAATGGGCCTTATCATGTTCCTGTGTAACAGGCTCGAGGGACTGAATGGGCCTCCTCCTGTCCCTGTGTTACAGGCTCGAGGGACTGAATAGGCCTCCTCCTGTTCCTGTGTAACAAGCTCGAGGGGCTGAATGGCCTCCTCCTGTTCCTGTGTAACAGGCTCGAGGGGCTGAATGGGCCTCCTCCTGTTCCTGTGTAACAGGCTCGAGGGGCTGAATGGGCCTCCTGTTCCTGTGTAACAGGCTCGAGGGGCTGAATGGCCTCCTCCTGTTCCTGTGTAACAGGCTCGAGGGGCTGAATGGGCCTCCTCCTGTTCCTGTGTAACAGGCTCGAGGGGCTGAATGGCCTCCTCCTGTTCCTGTGTAACAGGCTCGAGGGGCTGAATGGCCTCCCCCTGTTCCTGTGTAACAGGCTCGAGGGGCTGAATGGGCCTCCTCCTGTTCCTGTGTAACAGGCTCGAGGGGCTGAATGGGCCTCCTGTTCCTGTGTAACAGGCTCGAGGAGCTGAATGGGCCTCCTCCTGTTCCGGTGTAACAGGCTCGAGGGGCTGAATGGGCCTCCTCCTGTTTCTGTGTAACAGGCTCAAGGGGCTGAATGGGCCTCCTCCTGTTCCTGTGCAACAGACTCGAGGGGCTGAATGGGCCTCCTCCTGTTCCTGTGTAACAGGCTCGAGGGGCTGAATGGGCCTCCTCCTGTTCCTGTGTAACAGGCTCGAGGGGCTGAATGGGCCTCCTCCTGTTGCTATGTAACAGGCTCGAGGGACTGAATGGGCCTCCTCCTGTTCCTGTGTAACAGGCTCGAGGGGCTGAATGGGCCTCCTCCTGTTCCTGTGGGGGGGTGGGTTGTCGATTGACGTATAGTGCTGCCGATTCGCGTAGAGAACGTTGGGCACCCTTGTGAGGGAGGTGTGCGAGTTAATCTGCTTCTCACGGCGCTATATTGCCGGCGGAGACTGTTGTGTCAATCCTCTTCACTTCGCTCCGCTGTCTGAACGCAGGTACATCCAGCGATTCCGGAACGCCAAGCCCATGAGCCGGGAGGATCGGGAGCAGGGGGCAGCCGATCTCGACCCCGAGAGCAGGGAGTTCTGGTGGCTCAGGGACTCCCCTCCGGACACCTCCACACCGACCGAGGGCAGGGACCGATTCAACCAAGGTGCGGCTGTGTGTGTACAGAGACAATCGATTAGATCCCAGCCTGTAACTCACTCCCGGGTAGCTGTTATTGTATATATAAACCCCCCAAACCCCTCGATTAGATTCCAGCCTGTAACTCACTCCCGGGTATCTGTTATTCTATATATAAACCCCCCGAACCCCTCGATTAGATTCCAGCCTGTAACTCACTCCCGGGTATCTGTTATTCTATATATAAACCCCCCGAACCCCTCGATTAGATTCCAGCCTGTAACTCACTCCCGGGTATCTGTTATTCTATATATAAACCCCCCGAACCCCTCGATTAGATTCCAGCCTGTAACTCACTCCCGGGTATCTATTATTCTATATATAAACCCCCGAACCCCTCGATTAGATTCCAGCCTGTAACTCACTCCCGGGTATCTATTATTCTATATATAAACCCCCTAAACCCTCGATTAGATTCCAGCCTGTAACTCACTCCTGGGCATCTGTTATTCTATATATAAACCCCCCGAACCCTTCGATTAGATTCCAGCCTGTAACCCCCCCCCCCCCCCAGGCTATCTGTTATTCTATATATAAACCCCCCCGAACCCCTCGATTAGATTCCAGCCTGTAACTCACTCCCGGGTATCTATTATTCTATATATAAACCCCCCGAACCCCTCGATTAGATTCCAGCCTGTAACTCACTGCCGGGTATCTGTTATTGTATATATAAACCCCCCGAACCCCTCGATTAGATTCCAGCCTGGAACTCACTCCCGGGTATCTGTTATTCTATATATAAACCCCTCTATTCTCGGCTTCGGGTCAGTAATACCAAGATGACTAATTGAAGTTCAGTGTCAATGATTAATTGTTGGGCTTTATCACGTGGAAGTCTGTGCTGTTGCCCACAGGTATTGAGTTGTTTACCAATATGCGAGGGGGATTTGAAAATCAATCCCCACTTCGACTGGATCAGATCAGTTCCATGCAGAGGAACATATTACCGCCCAGCCTCTCCCTTCCCAGCCTGGCTTTATTGAAGATTGGGTTGTCCTCAACGGTTAGTATCAGCGTTGGTATCTTAATCTAATAATGTGCGTAGAGCTGTGGGATTTTTGCTCCTGATCACTGCCCTGTGACCCTGGGTTAGAGAGAGGGGAAATCAGCCAGGGTTCCTGCTCCTGATCACTGCCCAGTGACCCCTGGGTTAGAGAGAGAGGGAAATCAGCCAGGGTTCCTGCTCCTGATCACTGCCCAGTGACCCCTGGGTTAGAGAGAGGGGAAATCAGCCAGGGTTCCTGCTCCTGATCACTGCCCAGTGACCCCTGGGTTAGAGAGAGAGGGGAAATCAGCCAGGGTTCCTGCTCCTGATCAGTGCCCAGTGACCCCTGGGTTAGAGAGAGAGGGGAAATCAGCCAGGGTTCCTGCTCCTGATCAGTGCCCAGTGACCCCTGGGTTAGAGAGAGAGGGGAAATCAGCCAGGGTCCCTGCTCCTGATCACCGCCCAGTGACCCCTGGGTTAGAGAGAGGGGAAATCAGCCAGGGTTCCTGCTCCTGATCACTGCCCAGTGACCCCTGGGTTAGAGAGAGAGGGAAATCAGCCCAGGTTTCATCGTTCTGTGTGAGATGGATGAGCAGCTTTTGGCTCGCGGCTACTAAATGCTGGTTTCCTGTTCCCAGGAAGATCCTTTGGATGTGTGCCAGCTGGAGCCCTTCGACCCGGAGACGATCCGTCTCCAGGACAGAGCCAATCGGCTGCTGGATCGCAGGTAGGGGGGCTGAGCAGCAAAGCACGAGCCCACGGCGAGGAGAGACATTAAACCGAGGCTCTGTCTGCCCTCGGGTGGATGTAAAAGATCCCACGGCCACTATTTGGAAGGAGAGCAGGGGGAGTTCTCCCCAGTGTATTTGTCCCTCAATCAACGTCACAAAGCAAACATAGAAAATAGGTGCAGGAGTAGGTCATTCGGCCCTTCGAGCCTGCACCACCATTCAATATGATCATGGCTGATCATTCCCTCAGTATCCCATTCCTGCTTTCTCTCCATACCCCTTGATCCCTTTAGCTGTAAGGGCCACATCTAACTCCCTTTTCAATATATCCAACGAACTGGCCTCAACAACTCTCTGCGGTAGAGAATTCCACAGGTTCACCACTCTCTGAGTGAAGAAGTTTCTCCTCATCTCGGTCCTAAATGGCTTACCCCTTATCCTTAGACTGTGAGCCCTGGTTCTGGACTTCCCCAACATCGGGAACTTCTTCCTGCATCTAACCTGTCCAATCCAGACAATTTTAAACATTTCTATGAGATCCCCTCTCATTCTTCTAAACTCCAGTCGATAAGCCAAGTCGATCCAGTCTTTCTTCATATGTCAGTCCCGCCATCCCGGAAATCAGTCTGGTGAACCTTCGCTGCACTCCCTCAATAGCAAGAATGTCCTTCCTCAGATTAGGAGACCAAAACTGAACACAATATTCCAGGTGAGGCCTCACCAAGGCCCTGTACAACTGCAGTAAGACCTCCCTGCCCCTATACTCAAATCCTCTCGCTATGAAGGCCAACATGCCATTTGCCTTCTTCACCGCCTGCTGTACCTGCATGCCAACCTTCAATGACTGATGTACCATGACACCCAGGTCTCGCTGCACCTCCCTTTTTCCTAATCTGCCGCCATTCAGATAATCTGCCTTCACGTTTTTGCCACCAAAGTGGATAACCTCACATTTATCCACATTATACTGCATCTGCCATGCATTTGCCCACTCACCTAACCTGTCCAAGTCACCCTGCAGCCTCTTAGCATCCTCCTCACAGCTCACACCGCCACCCAACTTAGTGTCATCTGCAAACTGGAGATATTACATTCAATTCCTTCTTCTAAATCATTAATGTATATTGTAAATAGTTGGGGTCCCAGCACTGAGCCCTGCGGCACCCCACTAGTCACTGCCTGTCACGTTGCTGTTTGTGGGAGCTTGCTGTGCACGAATTGGCTGCCACGTTTCCCAATTTGCAACACTGACTGCACTCCAAAAGTACTTAAATGGCTGTAACACACTTTGAGACATCTGGTGGTTGTGTAAGGCATTAAAATAGACTTGAAAACAACTTGCAATTTTACAATGCTTTTCACAAGGTCTTTTCTTCTGTCCGAGGCTGAACCACGCTGTTTGCAACCTCGGTGTTATATTTGACCCTGAAATGAGCTTCTGGCCACACATCTGTAGCATAACTAAGACCGCCTATTTCCCCCTCCGTAACATCGCCCGTCTCCGGCCCTGCCTCAGCTCATCCGCTGCTGAAACCCTCATCCCTGCCTTTGTTACCTCCAGACTTGATTATTCCAACGCACTCCTGGCCGGCCTCCCACATTTTACCCGACGTAAACTAGAGGTGATCCAAAACTCGGCTGCTCCCGTGTCCTAACTGGCCCGAGTCCCCTGTGCTCACTGCCCCTGTGTCCTAATTCGCACCGAGTCCCGTTCACCCATCACCGACTGTGCTTGCTGCCCAGTGTCCTAACTCGCACCGAGTCACGCTCACCCATCACTCCCGGTGCTCTCTGACCTACATTGGCTCCCGGCTAAGCAACGCCTCGATTTCAAAATTCTCATCCTTGTTTACAAATCTCTCCATGGCCCCTCGCCCCTCCCTATCTCTGTAGCCTCCTCCAGCCCCTACACCCCTCCCTATCTCTGTAACCTCCTCCAGCCCCTACACCCCTCCCTATCTCTGTAGCCTCCTCCAGCCCCTACACCCCTCCCTATCTCTGTAACCTCCTCCAGCCCCTACACCCCTCCCTATCTCTGTAACCTCCAGCCCCTACACCCCTCCCTATCTCTGTAACCTCCTCCAGCCCCTACACCCCTCCCTATCTCTGTAGCCTCCTCCAGCCCCTACACCCCTCCCTATCTCTGTAACCTCCTCCAGCCCATACATCCCTCCCTATCTCTGTAACCTCCTCCAGCCCCTACACCTCTCCCTATCTCTGTAACCTCCTCCAGCCCCTACACCCCTCCCTATCTCTGTAACCTCCTCCAGTCCCTACACCCCTCCCTATCTCTGTAACCTCCTCCAGCCCCTACACACCTCCCTATCTCTGTAACCTCCAGCCCCTACACCCCTCCCTATCTCTGTAACCTCCTCCAGCCCCTACACACCTCCCTATCTCTGTAACCACCTCCAGCCCCTACACCCCTCCCTATCTCTGTAACCTCCTCCAGCCCCTACACCCCTCCCTATCTCTGTAACCTCCTCCAGTCCCTACACCCCTCCCTATCTCTGTAACCTCCTCCAGCCCCTACACACCTCCCTATCTCTGTAACCTCCAGCCCCTACACCCCTCCCTATCTCTGTAACCTCCAGCCGCTACACCCCTCCCTATCTCTGTAACCTCCTCCAGCCCCTACACCCCTCCCTATCTCTGTAGCCTCCTCCAGCCCCTACACCCCTCCCTATCTCTGTAACCTCCTCCAGCCCATACATCCCTCCCTATCTCTGTAACCTCCTCCAGCCCCTACACCTCTCCCTATCTCTGTAACGTCCTCCAGCCCCTACACCCCTCCCTATCTCTGTAACCTCCTCCAGTCCCTACACCCCTCCCTATCTCTGTAACCTCCTCCAGCCCCTACACACCTCCCTATCTCTGTAACCTCCAGCCCCTACACCCCTCCCTATCTCTGTAACCTCCTCCAGCCCCTACACACCTCCCTATCTCTGTAACCACCTCCAGCCCCTACACCCCTCCCTATCTCTGTAACCTCCTCCAGTCCCTACACCCCTCCCTATCTCTGTAACCTCCTCCAGCCCCTACACACCTCCCTATCTCTGTAACCTCCAGCCCCTACACCCCTCCCTATCTCTGTAACCTCCAGCCGCTACACCCCTCCCTATCTCTGTAACTTCCTCCAGCCCCACAACCCCACGAGATCTCTGCACTCCTCTAATTCTGACCTCCTGACCATCCCTGATTATAATCGCTCCACCATCGGTGGCCGTGCCTTCAGCTGCCTGGGCCCCAAGATCTGGAACTCCCTCCCTAAACCTCTCCGCCTCTCTCTCCTCCTTCAAGACGCTCCTTAAAACCGAACCCTTTGACCAAGCCCTGCGCTAATTTCTCCTTGTGGGGCTCGGTGCCACAATTGTTTTTATCGCAGAAGGCGCTATATAGCCATAAATATGAGTTGTTGTTGTAAGTTGACATCGCTTGCGCCAGTTCACTCAACCATGGTCTGTGTGTTCCTCTCTATCCCCCCCCAGCGAGTCCTCCCTCAGCGGCCCTGTGCCCGTCAGCTCCGATGGTGTGGGGTCGTCGAGTCTATCCGACGGAGTGAGTGCAGAGGAGGTGCCGCGCAGGCCGTTCTCCATCCCGCCGAGCGAGCCCACCGCGGGTGAGTTCCGCCTTTCGCAAACGTCAGCGCCGGGAGGGAGAGGGTGGAGGAGAAAGCTGCAGACTGCAGCAAGATATCGATGGACTGGTCGGGTGGGCAGAACAGTGGCAAATGGAATTCAATCCGGAGAAGCGTGAGGTAATGCATTTGGGGAGGGCTAACAAGGCAAGGGAATACACATTAAATGGTCGGAGGCAGGGAATACAAGAGCAGGGAGGGTTATCTTCGAACTGTATAAAACACCGGTTAGGCCACAGCTGGAGTACTGCGTGCAGTTCTGGTCACCGCATTACAGGAAGGATGTGATTGCACTTGAGAGGGTACAGAGGAGAGATTTACCAGGATGTTGCACTGGAGAGGGTACAGAGGAGATTTACCAGGATGTTACACTAGAGAGGGTACAGAGGAGATTTACCAGGATGTTGCACTGGAGAGGGTACAGAGGAGATTTACCAGGATGTTGCACTGGAGAGGGTACAGAGGAGATTTACCAGGATGTTGCACTAGAGAGGGTACAGAGGAGATTTACCAGGATGTTGCACTGGAGAGGGTACAGAGGAGATTTACCAGGATGTTGCACTGGAGAGGGTACAGAGGAGATTTACCAGGATGTTGCACTAGAGAGGGTACAGAGGAGATTTACCAGGATGTTGCACTGGAGAGGGTACAGAGGAGATTTACCAGGATGTTGCACTGGAGAGGGTACAGAGGAGATTTACCAGGATGTTGCACTGGAGAGGGTACAGAGGAGATTTACCAGGATGTTGCACTGGAGAGGGTACAGAGGAGATTTACCAGGATGTTGCACTGGAGAGGGTACAGAGGAGATTTACCAGGATGTTGCACTGGAGAGGGTACAGAGGAGATTTACCAGGATGTTTCAGGACTGGAGAATTTTAGCGATGAGGAAAGATTGGATCGGCTGGGGTTGTTTACTTTGGAACAGAGGAGGCTGAGGGGAGACCTGATTGAGGTGTATAAAATGATGAGGGGCCTGGATAGAGTGGATAGGACGGACCTGTTTCCCTTGACAGAGGGGTCAACAACCAGGGGGCGCGGATTGAAAGTAATTGGGGGGAGGTTTAGAGGGGATTTGAGGGGAAATGTCTTCACCCAGAGGGTGGTGGGGGTCTGGGGGGGAACTCACTGCCTGAAAGGGGGGTAGAGGCAGAAACCCTCACCACATTTGGATGTACACTTGAAGTGCTGTAACCTGCAGGGCTACGGACTGAGAGCTGGAAAGTGGGATTAGGCTGGGTAGCTCATGGTCGGCCGGCACAACGCAGACACGATGGGCCGAATGGCCTCCTTCCTCGCTGTTAATTTCTCTGATTCAAAACAGGCCCAATCCCTGCCCATTAAAATCCCTGACCGGTTTCCACCGCTCTCCCTCCCTCGCTCCCCTGAAGGTGCTGACAGACTACTGGTGCCTCATTGAGGTGGTGCTTCTTCATGGGTGAGGGTCAGAGAGTGAGGGTCAGCTGGGTATTCGACTAATGGGGGCTTCACAGCCAAGGGACATCAGTACCGCCCCTCCGACAGTGCGGCACTCCCTCAGTACTGCCCCTCTGACAGTGCGGCGCTCCCTCAGTACCGCCCCTCCAACAGTGCGGTTTCTCCCTCAGTACCGCCCCTCCGACAGTGCGGCGCTCCCTCAGTACCGCCCCTCCAACAGTGCGGCGCTCCCTCAGTACTGCCCCTCCGACAGCGCAGTATGGCGCTCCCTCAGTATTGCCCCTCCGACAGCGCAGTACGGCGCTCCCTCAGTATTGCCCCTCCGACAGCGCAGTACGGCGCTCCCTCAGTATTGCCCCTCCGACAGCGCAGTACGGCGCTCCCTCAGTACTGCCCCTCCGACAGTGCGGCACTCCCTCAGTATTGCCCCTCCGACAGCGCAGTACGGCGCTCCCTCAGTACTGCCCCTCCGACAGTGCAGCGCTCCCTCAGTACTGCCCCTCCGACAGTGCAGCGCTCCCTCAGTACTGCCCCTCCGACAGTGCGGCGCTCCCTCAGTACGGAGCTCCCTCAGTACTGCCCCTCCGACAGTGCGGCGCTCCCTCAGTACTGCCCCTCCGACAGTGCAGCACTCCCTCAGTACTGCCCCTCCGGCAGTGCAGCGCTCCCTCAGTACTGCCCCTCCGACAGCGCAGTACGGCACTCCCTCAGTATTGCCCCTCAGACAGTGCAGCGCTCCCTCAGTATTGCCCCTGCGACAGTGCAGCACTCCCTCAGTACTGCCCCTCCGACAGTGCAGCGCTCCCTCAGTACTGCCCCTCCGACAGCGCAGTACGGCACTCCCTCAGTACTGCCCCTCCGACAGCGCAGTACGGCACTCCCTCAGTACCGCCCCTCCGACAGTGCGGCACTCCCTCAGTACTGCCCCTCCGACAGTGCGGCGCTCCCTCAGTACTGCCCCTCCGACAGCGCAGTACAGCACTCCCTCAGTATTGCCCCTCCGACAGTGCGGCACTCCCTCAGTATTGCCCCTCCGACAGTGCGGCGCTCCCTCAGTACTGCACCTCCGACAGCGCAGTACGGCACTCCCTCAGTATTGCCCCTCCGACAGTGCGGCACTCCCTCAGTATTGCCCCTCCGACAGTGCGGCACTCCCTCAGTATTGCCCCTCCGACAGTGCGGCACTCCCTCAGTACTGCCCCTCCGACAGTACGGCGCTCCCTCAGTACTGCCCCTCCGACAGTGCGGCGCTCCCTCAGTACTGCCCCTCCGACAGTGCGACACTCCCTCAGTACTGCCCCTCCGACAGTACGGCGCTCCCTCAGTACTGCCCCTCCGACAGTGCGGCGCTCCCTCAGTACTGCCCCTCCGACAGCGCAGTACGGCACTCCCTCAGTATTGCCCCTCCGACAGTGCGGCACTCCCTCAGTATTGCCCCTCCGACAGTGCGGCGCTCCCTCAGTACTGCACCTCCGACAGCGCAGTACGGCACTCCCTCAGTATTGCCCCTCCGACAGTGCGGCACTCCCTCAGTATTGCCCCTCCGACAGTGCGGCACTCCCTCAGTATTGCCCCTCCGACAGTGCGGCACTCCCTCAGTACTGCCCCTCCGACAGTACGGCGCTCCCTCAGTACTGCCCCTCCGACAGTGCGGCGCTCCCTCAGTACTGCCCCTCCGACAGTGCGACACTCCCTCAGTACTGCCCCTCCGACAGTACGGCGCTCCCTCAGTACTGCCCCTCCGACAGTGCGGCGCTCCCTCAGTACCGCCCCTCCGACAGTGCGGCGCTCCCTCAGTACCGCCCCTCCGACAGTGCGGCGCTCCCTCAGTACCGCCCCTCCGACAGTGCGACACTCCCTCAGTACCGCCCCTCCGACAGTGCGACACTCCCTCAGTACCGCCCCTCCGACAGTGCGACACTCCCTCAGTACCGCCCCTCCGACAGTGCGGCACTCCCTCAGTACCGCCCCTCCGACAGTGCGACACTCCCTCAGTACTGCCCCTCCGACAGCGCAGTGCGACACTCCCTCAGTACCGCCCCTCCGACAGTGCGACACTCCCTCAGTACTGCCCCTCCGACAGCGCAGTGCGACACTCCCTCAGTACTGCCCCTCCGACAGTGCGGCGCTCCCTCAGTACTGCCCCTCCGACAGTGCGGGGCTCCCTCAGTACTGACCCTCCAACAGTGCAGGGCTCCCTCAGTACTGACCCTCGAACAGTGCGGCGCTCCCTCAGTACTGCCCCTCCGACAGTGCATTGGCCTGGGTTCTAAGCTGAAGTCAGTGGTGTGGGGACTCGGGGCTAATGACCGTCTGTCTGAGATGAGATGCGACCCACTGAGCCACAGTTTAGGGGGTTATGCTGGTGGGCGCAGGGCCCTGCAAAGGAATTGAATGCAGTTGAGACACTGAAGTGGGGATTCTGGTTGTGACACGTTGTGTGTAACTGGCTCCTTCCGTCCTGTACAGGCGATGGAACAACGAAGCGGCTTCCTGTCGTGTCTGACCCTCGCTGCACCACCCGTGCACTGCCGTTCATCGCCCGTCCCGAGCGGGACATCCTCGACCAGTGGCGTCTGCACAGGAAGATGGAGACAGCGCGAGACAGCCCTTGGCCCTTCATCCCACACAGGACATCCCAGTCCCCCCCGGTCCGACTGCCCCGGCAGGTATCCCGAGTCTGCCTCAGCTCATCCGCTGCCGAAACCCTCATCCCTGCTTTTGTTACCTCCAGACTTGACCATTCCAACACACTCCTGGCCGGCCTCCCACATTCTACCCGACGTAAACTACAGGTGATCCAAAACTCGGCTGTCCCCATGTCCGAACTCACACCCAGTCCCACTCACCCATCACCCCCTGTGCTCACTGACCCGTGTCCTAACTCACACCCAGTCCCACTCACCCATCACCCCCTGTGCTCACTGACCCCGTGTCCTAACTCACACCCAGTCCCACTCACCCATCACCCCCTGTGCTCACTGACCCGTGTCCTAACTCACACCCAGTCCCACTCACCCATCACCCCCTGTGCATACTGCCCCCGTGTCCTAACTCACACCCAGTCCCACTCACCCATCACCCCCTGTGCTCACTGACCCCGTGTCCTAACTCACACCCAGTCCCACTCACCCATCACCCCCTTTGCTCGCTGCCCCCGTGTCCTAACTCACACCAAGTCCCACTCACCCATCACCCCCTGTGCTCACTGACCCCGTGTCCTAACTCACACCCAGTCCCACTCACCCATCACCCCCTGTGCTCACTGACCCCGTGTCCTAACTCACACCCAGTCCAACTCACCCATCACCCCCTGTGCTCACTGCCCCGTGTCCTAACTCACACCCAGTCCCACTCACCCATCACCCCCTGTGCTCACTGACCCCATGTCCGAACTCGCACCGAGTCCCACTCACCCATCACCCCCTGTGCTCACTGACCCCGTGTCCTAACTCACACCCAGTCCCACTCACCCATCACCCCCTGTGCTCACTGACCCCGTGTCCTAACTCACACCCAGTCCCACTCACCCATCACCCTCTGTGCTCACTGACCCCGTGTCCTAACTCACACACAGTCCCACTCACCCATCACCCCCTGTGCTCACTGACCCCGTGTCCTAACTCGCACCCAGTCCCACTCACCCATCACCCCCTCTGCTCACTGACCCCGTGTCCTAACTCGCACCCTGTCCCACTCACCCATCACCCCCTGTGCTCACTGCCCCGTGTCCTAACTCACACCCAGTCCCACTCACCCATCACCCCGTGTGCTCACTGTCCCCGTGTCCTAACTCGCACCCAGTCCCACTCACCCATCACCCCCTGTGCTCACTGACCCGTGTCCTAACTCGCACCGAGTCCCACTCACCCATCACCCCCTGTGCTCACTGACCCGTGTCCTAACTCACACCCAGTCCCACTCACCCATCACCCCCTGTGCTCACTGACCTGTGTCCTAACTCACACCCAGTCCCACTCACCCATCACCCCCTGTGCTCACTGCCCCCGTGTCCTAACTCACACCCAGTCCCACTCACCCATCACCCCCTGTGCTCACTGCCCCCGTGTCCTAACTCACACCCAGTCCCACTCACCCATCACCCCCTGTGCTCACTGACCCGTGTCCTAACTCACACCCAGTCCCACTCACCCATCACCCCCTGTGCTCACTGCCCCGTGTCCTAACTCACACCCAGTCCCACTCACCCATCACCCCCTGTGCTCACTGCCCCGTGTCCTAACTCACACCCAGTCCCACTCACCCATCACCCCCTGTGCTCACTGCCTCTGTGTCCTAACTCGCACCCAGTCCCACTCACCCATCACCCCCTGTGCTCACTGCCCTGTGTCCTAACTCGCACCCAGTCCCGCTCACCCATCACCCCCTGTGCTCACTGCCCCGTGTCCTAACTCGCACCGAGTCCCGCTCACCCATCACCCCCTGTGCTCACTGCCCCCGTGTCCTAACTCACACCCAGTCCCACTCACCCATCACCCCCTGTGCTCACTGACCCATGTCCTAACTCACACCCAGTTCCCACTCGCCCATCACCCCCTGTGCTCACTGCCCCGTGTCCTAACTCACACCCAGTCCCACTCACCCATCACCCCCTGTGCTCACTGCCCCGTGTCCTAACTCACACCCAGTCCCACTCACCCATCACCCCCTGTGCTCACTGTCCCCGTGTCCTAACTCGCACCCAGTCCCACTCACCCATCACCCCCTGTGCTCACTGCCCCATGTCCTAACTCACACCCAGTCCCACTCACCCATCACCCCCTGTGCTCACTGCCCCGTGTCCTAACTCACACCCAGTCCCACTCACCCATCACCCCCTGTGCTCACTGACCCCGTGTCCTAACTCACACCCAGTCCCACTCACCCATCACCCCCTGTGCTCACTGCCCCGTGTCCTAACTCACACCCAGTCCCACTCACCCATCACACCCTGTGCTCACTGACCCCGTGTCCTAACTCACACCCAGTCCCACTCACCCATCACCCCCTGTGCTCACTGACCTGTGTCCTAACTCACACCCAGTCCCACTCACCCATCACCCCCTGTGCTCGCTGCCCCCGTGTCCTAACTCACACCCAGTCCCACTCACCCATCACCCCCTGTGCTCACTGACCCCGTGTCCTAACTCACACCCAGTCCCACTCACCCATCACCCCCTGTGCCCCGTGTCCTAACTCACACCCAGTCCCACTCACCCATCACCCCCTGTGCTCACTGACTCCGTGTCCTAACACACACCCAGTCCCACTCACCCATCACCCCCTGTGCTCACTGCCCCCGTGTCCTAACTCGCACCCAGTCCCATTCACCCATCACCCCCTGTGCTCACTGACCCCGTGTCCTAACTCACACCCAGTCCCACTCACCCATCACCCCCTGTGCTCGCTGACCCCGTGTCCTAACTCACACCCAGTCCCACTCACCCATCACCCCCTGTGCTCACTGTCCCGTGTCCTAACTCACACCGAGTCCCATTCACCCATCACCCCCTGTGCTCGCTGCCCCGTGGACCTACATTGGCTCCCGGTTAAAGCAAAGCTTCGATTGTAAAATTCTTATCCTTGTTTTCTAATCCCTCCATGGCCCTCGTCCCTCCATATATCTATAACCCCCTCCAGCCCCTACACCTCTCCCTATCTCTGTAACCTCCTCCAGTCCCTACACCCCTCCCTATCTCTGTAACCCACTCCAGCCCCTACACCCCTCCCTATCTCTGTAACCTCCTCCAGCCCCTACACCCCTCCCTATCTCTGTAACCCCCTCCAGCCCCTACACCCCTCCCTATCTCTGTAACCTCCTCCAGTCCCTACACCCCTCTCTATCTCTGTAACCCCCTCCAGCCCCTACACCCCTCCCTATCTCTGTAACCTCCTCCAGTCCCTACACCCCTCTCTATCTCTGTAACCCCCTCCAGCCCCTACACCCCTCCCTATCTCTGTAACCTCCTCCAGCCCCTACACCCCTCCCTATCTCTGTAACCCACTCCAGCCCCTACACCCCTCCCTATCTCTGTAACCCCCTCCAGCCCCTACACCCCTCCCTATCTCTGTAACCCCCTCCAGCCCCTACACCCCTCCCTATCTCTGTAACCCCCTCCAGCCCCGACACCCCTCCCTATCTCTGTAACCCCCTCCAGCCCCTACACCCCTCCCTATCTCTGTAACCCCCTCCAGCCCCTACACCCCTCCCTATCTCTGTAACCCCCTCCAGCCCCTACACCCCTCCCTATCTCTGTAACCCCCTCCAGCCCTACCTACCCCCCCCCCCCTCCCCTTCCCTGAGATTGCCGCGCTCCTCCAATTCTGTTCTCTTGAGCATCCCCCCGATTACTATCACTCCACCATTGGTGGCCATGCTTTCAGCTGCCTGGGCTCCAAGCTCTGGAACTACCTCCCTAAACCTCTCTGCCTCTCGCTCTTCTCCTATAAGACGCTCCTTAAAACCCACCTTTTTCCAGCGCTAATTTCTACTTCTGCAGCACGGTGTCAAATTTCTATCTCACAACGGTCCTGTGAAGCGCCTTGGGACGTTGCAGTATGTTAAAGGTGCTATATAAATGCATGGTGTTGTTGTCAGCCTCTCCTCCCAGCACCTGTGTCGGGACCGGCACTCCCTCAGTAACGCCCCTCCGACAGTGCGGCCCTCCGACAGTGCGGCACTCCCTCAGTACTGCCCCTCTGACAGTGCAGCACTCCCTCAGTACTGCCCCTCCGACAGTGCGGCGCTCCCTCAGTACTGCCCCTCCGACAGTGTTGCACTCCCTCAGTACTGCCCCTCCGACAGTGCGGCGCTCCCTCAGTACTGCCCCTCCGACAGTGCTGCACTCCCTCAGTACTGCCCCTCCGACAGTGCGGCGCTCCCTCAGTACTGCCCCTCCGACAGTGCGGGGCTCCCTCAGTACTGCCCCTCCGACAGTGCGGCACTCCCTCAGTACTGCCCCTCCGACAGTGCGGCGCTCCCTCAGTACTGCCCCTCCGACAGTGCTGCACTCCCTCAGTACTGCCCCTCCGACAGTGCGGCGCTCCCTCAGTACTGCCCCTCCGACAGTGCGGCGCTCCCTCAGTACTGCCCCTCCGACAGTGCGGCGCTCCCTCAGTACTGCCCCTCCGACAGTGCGGCGCTCCCTCATTACTGCCCCTCCGACAGTGCGGCGCTCCCTCAGTACTGCCCCTCCGACAGTGCAGTGCTCCCTCAGTACCGCCCCTCCGACAGTGCTGCGCTCCCTCAGTACCGCCCCTCCGACAGTGCGGCACTCCCTCAGTACTGCCCCTCCGACAGTGCGGCACTCCCTCAGTACTGCCCCTCCGACAGTGCGGCGCTCCCTCAGTACTGCCCCTCCGACAGTGCGGCGCTCCCTCAGTACTGCCCCTCCGACAGTGCGGCGCTCCCTCAGTACTGCCCCTCCGACAGTGCGGCGCTCCCTCAGTACTGCCCCTCCGACAGTGCGGCACTCCCTCAGTACAGAATTGGGAGTGTCAGCCTAGATTTATTTTGTGCTCCTGTCCCTGGAGTGGTCACAGATCAGCCCTGGTCTCATTCAACAGCGGCACAGGCAGTACTGCGTGTAATTCTAGTCCCCTTCCACCAGCTCAGCCGAGATCGATAACTTAGCACAGACTGCTGACTCTGTATAGCGGTGACTGCTTCTGTGACGCAAGTAAAGATTTTCACACCGCACAGGATCCCATTGGGCCCCCCCCCCGCTCTTTCCCCGCAGCCCCGGCACATTTCCCTTTCCAGTATTTACCCAATTCCCGGTTTGAAAGTCACTATTGAACCTGCTCCGACCGAGCTTTCAGGCAGCGCGTTCCCGATCACAACAACTCGCTGCGTAAAAACATTCTCCCCATCTCCCCCTCTGGTTCCATCGCCGATTATCGTCAATCTGTGTCCCTCTGGTTACCCGCCCTCCTGCTCCCGGGAACAGCTTCTCCTGATTTACTCCGTCACAACCCCCCGTGATTTTGAACCCCTCGATCAAATCTCCCCCTCAACCCTCTCTGCTCGAAGGAGAACAACCCCGGCTTCTCCAGTCTCTCCCCATCACTGATGTCCCTCATCCCCGGGACCGTTCTGGTCAATCTCCTCCGCACCCTATCCAGGGCCTTCACATCCTCCCTAAAGTGTGTCGCCCAGAATTGGACACAGTCCTCCAGCTGGGGCACAAGCAGTGACTGCTGACGTGTTTATTCTGTCCACAGATGAAAGAGGCTGACCATGACGCTCCGGAGGAGAGGCCACAGGAAGCAGAACCCTGCCACGAGAGCTGTCGGGACCGGGGGAGAGGGGGGATGATGCCAGTCATGACCCCCGCATACTGTGCGGGCACCAATCCCGGCCTGCCCCAACTTCACCCCGCCTGGCCCCAGTGGCAGCCGCCCGCAATAGCCTGTCGCCCCGACCGGCAGGACGAGAGAGGGGAGGGTCGATCCCTGGGGTCAGGGGGCGAGAGAGGGCAGGGACGATCCCTGGGGTCAGGGGGCGAGAGAGGGCAGGGACGATCCCTGGGGTCAGGGGGCGAGAGATGGGGGGGTCGATCCCTGGGGTCAGGGGGCGAGAGAGGGCAGGGACGATCCCTGGGGTCAGGGGGCGAGAGATGGGGGGGTCGATCCCTGGGGTCAGGGGGCGAGAGAGGGCAGGGACGATCCCTGGGGTCAGGGGGCGAGAGAGGGGGGGGTCGATCCCTGGGGTCAGGCGGCGAGAGAGGGGAGGGTCGGCGCTTGGGGTCAGAGGGCGAGAGAGCGGAGGGTCGATACCTGGGGCCAGAGGGCGAGAGAGCGGAGGGTCGATACCTGGGGTCAGAGGGCGAGAGAGGGGAGGGTCGCCCCCTGGGGTCAGAGGGCGAGAGAGGGGAGGGTCGCCCCCTGGGGTCAGAGGGCGAGAGAGGGGAGGGTCGCCCCCTGGGGTCAGAGGGTGAGAGAGGGGAGGGTCGCCCCCTGGGGTCAGAGGGCGAGAGAGGGAAGGGTCGCTCCCTGGGGTCAGAGGGCGAGAGAGGGGAGGCTCCATCCCTGGGGTCAGAGGGCGAGAGAGGGCAGGGTCGATCTCTGGGGTCAGAGGGCGAACGATGCTGCACCAGGACGTCGGTGCTCCCGCTGCCCGCCAGGATCCCGCGACACCCCGTCACCTGTGGGAACGAACCGTCGCCCCCGGATCCGAGGGGCTGCACCGACCCCCCAAGCTGCCGGCCAGACCCAGACCAGGAATCATCCAGCGACGAATTCTGGAGCCCCCCCGCCGACAATCTGCGGCCGAGGAAACGGAGCGGAGTGAGAGCAGGACCGGCGCGCAGACTCGCGCAATCGGACGTGCGCCACGTGTTGGGACAGGTGATCTTTGCCTTGACAATGGGCCCTGGGAATGTCGGCGCTCCCTCATTACCGTCCCTCCGACAGTGCGGTGCTCCCTCAGTACTGCCCCTCCGACAGCGCGGCACTCCCTCAGTACTGCCCCTCCGACAGTGCGGCGCTCCCTCAGTACCGCCCCTCCGACAGTGCGGCACTCCCTCAGTACTGCCCCTCCGACAGTGCGGCACTCCCTCAGTACTGCCCCTCCGACAGTGCGGCACTCCCTCATTACCGTCCCTCCGACAGTGCAGTGCTCCCTCAGTACTGCCCCTCCGACAGTGCGGCGCTCCCTCAGTACCGCCCCTCCGACAGTGCGGCACTCCCTCAGTACTGCCCCTCCGACAGTGCGGCGCTCCCTCAGTACCGCCCCTCCGACAGTGCGGCACTCCCTCAGTACTGCCCCTCCGACAGTGCGGGGCTCACTCAGTACCGCCCCTCTGACAGTGCGGGGCTCCCTCAGTACTGCCCCTCTGACAGTGCGGGGCTCCCTCAGTACTGCCCCTCCGACAGCGCGGCACTCCCTCAGTACTGCCCCTCCGACAGTGCGGCACTCCCTCAGTACTGCCCCTCCGACAGCTCGGGGCTCCCTCAGTACTGCCCCTCCGACAGCGCGGCACTCCCTCAGTACTGCCCCTCCGACAGTGCAGCACTCCCTCAGTACTGCCCCTCTGACACCGCGGGGCTCCCTCAGTCCCGCCCCTCCTACTGCTGCCTGCTGGCTTCAGCGGTTTAATGTCTCATCTGAAAGACAGCATCTCTGACAGTGTTTTCCTTTTATCTATTCCTGGGATGTGACTGTCGCTGGCAAGGCCGGCATTTATTGCCCATCCCTAACTGCCCCTGGAGAAGGAGGTGGTGAGCCACCTTCCTGAACCACTGCAGTCCGTGTGGTGAAGTTGCTTCCACAGCGCTGACATTGTCGCTATTTTGGTCCTGAGTGTCTCGCTGGGCTCTTTCACAGGGCAGTTCAAGGTCAGCCACATTGCTGTGGGTCTGGAGTCACATCGTGGCCAGACCGGGGTAAGGGAGGCAGATTTCCTTCCCTGAAGGACATCGGTGAACCCGATGGGTGTATCCGGCAATCCGGTAGTTTCATGGTCACCATCACCAATGCTGGCTTTTTAATTCCAGAGTTATTTAATGAACTGAATTTAAATTTTCCAGCTGTCGTGGGATTTGAACCCAAGCCTCTGGATCATTAGTCCAGTAACATAACCCATCGTCGTCATCATCTTCGGCGCTCCCTCGAAGCGAGGATGACTTGCTTCCACGCCGAAAAGGGATGAGTTCACAAGTGTGACAATGAAGGACCTGATATTCCGGATCCCGAACTACATCCTGAAGGGTGGAAGATGCCTGTGGGTGGATTGTTTTAACGTGGGGTGACCGTTGCACACCAGCCACCACACGGGGCTTGACAGAGCGAGGTCTTGGTCCAGTGGCAAGGGTTAACCAGGATGACTGGAGACCAGTTCTGCTGCACTGACCCAGTGAGCACAACATATCGCAGTGTGGGCTGGGCCTGTGCAACCCCTGGGCCCCGATCACATCCCTCCACAGTCTCTCACCACTCCTTCGCCCCAACCTCACCGCTCCTGCTGTACCTGCCCAATCTCCAATCACCGACCTGCACCTTGGTGCAGCAGGTTATCAGGAAGGCGAATGGAATGTTGGCCTTCATTGCGAGAGGGATGGAGTACAAAAGCAGGGAGGTCCTGCTGCAACTGTACAGGGTATTGGTGAGGCTGCACCTGGAGCACTGCGTGCAGTTTTGGTCACCTTACTTAAGGAAGGATATACTAGCTTTGGAGCGGGTACAGAGACGATTCACTAGGCTGATTCCGGAGATGAGGGGGTTACCTTATGATGATAGATTGAGTAGACTGGGTCTTTACTCGTTGGAGTTCAGAAGGATGAGGGGTGATCTGATAGAAACATTTAAAATAATGAAAGGGATAGACAAGATAGAGGCAGAGAGGTTGTTTCCACTGGTCGGGGAGACTAGAACTAGGGGGCACAGCCTCAAAATACGGGGGAGCCAATTTAAAACCGAGTTGAGAAGGAATTTCTTCTCCCAGAGGGTTGTGAATCTGTGGAATTCTCTGCCCAAGGAAGCAGTTGAGGCTAGCTCATTGAATGTATTCAAGTCACAGATAGATAGATTTTTAACCAATAAGGGAATTAAGGGTTACGGGGAGCGGGCGGGTAAGTGGAGCTGAGTCCACGGCCAGATCAGCCATGATCTTGTTGAATGGCGGAGCAGGCTCGAGGGGCTAGATGCTCTACTCCTGTTCATAATTCTTATGTTATAATGGTGACGTCCCTCCTCACTGCCCTTGCCCTGCTGCACCAGCTCGCACTGCTCCCTGGAGTGGTACACCGCCACGCTGCTCCCCGTTTGCCGCTGGTGTTCTCATGCAGGTCAGGGCCTCCACACAGATGCTACCGTCTCTTTAACTTCCTTCTCCCCTCTCTCCCATTCTATCTCAGGTTGTCTCCGAGAGGATTTTCTCTCCTCCCGCGTTACCTCGACGTGCCGGCAATAAGCCGGAGAAAGGCTCGGAACATCGTCAATCACACTCACTCATTCCTGACTCTCATCCGTCCCCCTCGCCCATTCCTGGGGCCCGCCGGACACCAGCCGCTGTCACACAACTGCTGCAAGAAGCTGAAGGTATCGAGACTGGTCAGTTATACTCCCTCGACACTGTCCCATCAAACACTCCCAGGGCAGGTACAGGGGGTTAGATACAGAGTAAAGCTCCCTCTACACTGTCCCATCAAACACTCCCAGGGCAGGTACAGGGGGTTAGATACAGAGTAAAGCTCCCTCTACACTGTCCCATCAAACACTCCCAGGGCAGGTACAGGGGGATAGGTACAGAGTAAAGCTCCCTCTACACTGTCCCATCAAACACTCCCAGGGCAGGTACAGGGGGTTAGATACAGAGTAAAGCTCCCTCTACACTGTCCCATCAAACACTCCCAGGGCAGGTACAGGGGGTTAGATACAGAGTAAAGCTCCCTCTACACTGTCCCATCAAACACTCCCAGGGCAGGTACAGGGGGTTAGATACAGAGTAAAGCTCCCTCTACACTGTCCCATCAAACACTCCCAGGGCAGGTACAGGGGGTTAGATACAGAGTAAAGCTCCCTCTACACTGTCCCATCAAACACTCCCAGGACAGGTACAGGGGGTTAGATATAGAGTAAAGCTCCCTCTACACTGTCCCATCAAACACTCCCAGGGCAGGTACAGCACGGGTCACAGGGGCTGAGGTACGAAGCTGATTCTCATCCTCCTCCAGGGTCTCGATGTTCATGTCAATCTCTGTTTTCCCTCCGCAGAATCGGACGGTGTGGAGTTTGAAGAGGACTCGCTGCTTCAGGTGCTGAGGCAGCAGAGGGACTGGGTCCGGCAGCAGCTCAGGTAACTGCTTAAACAATAGGAGAATATGGTGCAGGAGTCGGCCCTTCGGCCCCTCGAGCCTGCTCTGCCAATCAATCAGATCACGGCTGATCAACGACCTCAACTCCACTTTCCCCGCCCCATCCCCATATCCCTCGATTTCCTTAGTGCTCAAATATTTGTCAATTTGGATATGTTGAGCCACTGAGCCTACACAGCCCTCTGGGGCAGAGAATTTCACAGATTCACCCCCCTCTGAGTGAAGAAATTCCTCCTCATCTCAGTCCTAAACGGCCGACGCCTTATCCTGAGACTGTGTGAGCCCTGGTTCTAGACTCCCCAGCCCGGGGGGGAAACACCCTCCCTGCATCTACCCTGTCAAGCCCTGTCAGAATTGTATGTTTCAATGAGATCCTCTCCTTCTAAACTTTGGAGAATATTGGACCAGTCTGCTCAATCTCTCCTCAGAGGACAATCCCCCCCAATTCCCAGGAATCAGTCTGTTGAACCTTCGCTGCACTCCCTCTATGGCAAGTGGACCAGAACTGTGCACAATACTCCAGGTGTGGTCTCACCAGGGCCCGATATAATTGCAGTGAGACATCTTTACTCTTATACTCAAATCCTCTTGTAATAAAGGCCAACATACCATTTGCTTTCTTAATTGCTTGCTGTACCTGCCTGTTAACGTTCAGTGATTGGTGTACAGGGACACCCAGGTCCCTCTGAACACTGACAGTTCCCAATCTCTCTCCGTTTAAAAATACTCTGCTGGTCTGTTTTTCCCAAGATCCTCTCGTCTGTTCTCCCCACACCCCGAGATCAGAGGGGCAGTACTGAGGGAGTGCTGCACTGTCGGAGGGGCAGTACTGAGGGAGCGCCGCACTGTTGGAGGGGCAGTACCGAGGGAGCGCTGCACTCTCGGAGGGGCAGTACTGAGGGAGCGCCGTATTGTCGGAGGGGCGATACTGAGGGAGCGCCGCACTGTCGGAGGGGCTGTACTGAGGGAGCGCCGCACTGTCGGAGGGGCAGTACTGAGGGAGCACCATACTGCGCTGTCGGAGGGGCAGTACTGAGGGAGCGCCGTATTGTCGGAGGGGCAGTACTGAGGAAGCGTCGCACTGTCGGAGGGGCGGTACTGAGGGAGTGACACACTGTCGGAGGGGCAGTACTGAAGGAGTGCTGCACTGTCGGAGGGGCAGTACTGAAGGAGTGCTGCACTGTCGGAGGGGTAGTACTGAGGGAGTGCCGCACTGTCGGAGGGGCAGTACTGAGGGAGCGTCGCACTGTTGGAGGGGCAGTACTGAGGGAGTGCTGCACTGTCGGAGGGGCAGTACTGAAGGAGCGCCGCACTGTCGGAGGGGCAGTACTGAGGGAGCGCCGCACTGTCGGAGGGGCAGTACTGAGGGAGTGCCGCACTGTCGGAGGGGCAGTACTGAGGGAGCGCCGCACTGTCGGAGGGGCAGTACTGAGGGAGTGCCGCACTGTCGGAGGGGCAGTACTGAGGGAGTGCCGCACTGTCGGAGGGGCAGTACTGAGGGAGCGCCGCACTGTCGGAGGGGCTGTACTGAGGGAGCGCCGCACTGTCGGAGGGGCAGTACTGAGGGAGCACCATACTGCGCTGTCGGAGGGGCAGTACTGAGGGAGCGCCGTATTGTCGGAGGGGCAGTACTGAGGAAGCGTCGCACTGTTGGAGGGGCGGTACTGAGGGAGTGACACACTGTCGGAGGGGCAGTACTGAACGAGTGCTGCACTGTCGGAGGGGCAGTACTGAAGGAGTGCTGCACTGTCGGAGGGGTAGTACTGAGGGAGTGCCGCACTGTCGGAGGGGCAGTACTGAGGGAGCGTCGCACTGTTGGAGGGGCAGTACTGAGGGAGTGCTGCACTGTCGGAGGGGCAGTACTGAAGGAGCGCCGCACTGTCGGAGGGGCAGTACTGAGGGAGCGCCGCACTGTCGGAGGGGCAGTACTGAGGGAGTGCCGCACTGTCGGAGGGGCAGTACTGAGGGAGTGCCGCACTGTCGGAGGGGCAGTACTGAGGGAGTGCCGCACTGTCGGAGGGGCAGTACTGAGGGAGTGCCGCACTGTCGGAGGGGCAGTACTGAGGGAGTGCCGCACTGTTAGAGAGATGTCGTCTTTCGGCTGAATCGTTAAACCGAGGCTCCATCTGCCCGCTCAGGTGGATGTAAAAGATCCTACGGCTGTATTTGGAAGAAGAGCAGGGGGAGTTCTCTCTGGTGTCCTAGGGCCAATATTTATCCCTAAAACAGACGATCTGGGTCATTATCACATTGCTGTGTGTGGGAGCTTGCTGTGCGCAAATTGGCGGCCGCATTTCCCACATTACAACAGCGACCACACTTAAAACAAAGTGCTTCGAAGGCTGTGAGGCATCCCGGCATGTCCCGAGGGGATGAATGGTGCTGTACAGGCGGCAGTCTTTAATGTAGTTTTTTAATTTAGGGAAGCTGACATGAGACTGCGAGCCCTGGATTGCCACGAGCGGTGAAGATTGAAGCCCCAGCAGAACGTTGCCACCCTCCCTTGTGCCCAACCTGTGCGGGGACACACCGCGGGCAGCTGCTGAACTCTGCCTGTGGGGTGACCGAGGTGGGTCGTTGGTCTGCCAGGCCGTTCCTCGGCACTTTGAGGTCTTGGTGAACTCGTGTGACTGGTGAAACCCAGCCGGATTTATCTGGTGTGCATGTGTGTCTATACGCGGCGGTGACGGGACACGGGTCTGTGTCTGTGATTCCCCCGCACGGTGACGGGACACGGGTCTGTGTCTGATTCCCCCGCACAGTGATGGGACGTGGGTCTGTGTCTGTGTGATTCCCCCCGCACGGTGACGGGACACGGGTCTGTGTCTGTGTGATTCCCCCGCACGGTGACGGGACGCGGGTCTGTGTCTGTGATTCCCCCCGCACAGTGATGGGACGTGGGTCTGTGTCTGTGATTCCCCCCGCACGGTGAGGGGACGCGGGTCTGTGTCTGTGTGATTCCCCCGCACGGTGACGGGACGTGGGTCTGTGTCTGTGATTCCCCCGCACGGTGACGGGACACGGGTCTGTGTCTGTGTGATTCCCCCGCACGGTGACGGGACACGGGTCTGTGTCTGTGATTCCCCCGCACGGTGACGGGACGTGGGTCTGTGTCTGTGTGATTCCCCCGCACGGTGACGGGAAGTGGGTCTGTGTCTGTGTGAATCCCCCGCACGGTGAGGGGACATGGGTCTGTGTCTGTGATTCCTCGCACGGTGACGGGACACGGGTCTGTGTCCACACGTGTAACAGGTTCGAGCTCCTGGTCCCGTCAGAGGGACAGATTTGCGATGGGAGTTTGGTCTGTGACCTGGAATCTCTTCCGGCCCCCCTGGAAGTAATTCCCCATCTATCCCTTACAACCGATTGTCTCTATTTGGCCCCACGCTATTGCGTGCAGTTTTATACTGAGAATTTTTATTGATTATTAATCACCACTTTGAACTGAGAGCAATTAACGTGTTTTTGGTGCAATAAATTTTGTATAAATATGGCTAACAGTGTAATTCTTTTACCAATCTGTACCTGAACCCCCCCCCCTTAAAACTGAGCATAATAAGGCAAGTACAGCACTGGGTTAGATACAGATTAAAGCTCCCTTAACACTGTCCTGTCAAACACTCCCAGGGCAGGTACAGGGAGTTAGATACAGAGTAAAGCTCCCTCTACACTGTCCCATCAAACATTCCCAGGGCAGGTACAGGGGGTTAGATACAGAGTAAAGCTCCCTCTACACTGTCCCATCAAACACTCCCAGGGCAGGTACAGGGGGTTAGATACAGAGTAAAGCTCCCTCTGCACTGTCCCATCAAACATTCCCAGGGCAGGTACAGGGGGTTAGATACAGAGTAAAGCTCCCTCTACACTGTCCCATCAAACACTCCCAGGGCAGGTACAGCACGGGGTTAGATACGGTGCCAACCTGGGGAAGCTGCAACACAGGACTACATGCATGGTATAGACAGAGCTAAGCGATCCCTCAACCAATGGATCAGATCAAAGCTCTGCAGTCCTGCCACATCCAGTGGTGAATGGTGGTGGACCATTAAACAACTAATGGGAGGAGGAGGCACCATGAATATCTCCATCCTCCATGATGGCGGCGCCCAGCACATGAGTGCAAAAGACAAGGCTGAACTGTTTACAACCATCTTCAGCCAGAAGTGCCTAGTGGATGGTCCATATCGGCCCCCTCCTGAGGTCCCCTCCATCACAGAATCCAGTCTTCAGGCAATTCGATTCACTCCACGTGATATCAGGAAACGGCTGAGCGACTGGATACAGCAACGGCTATGGACCCTGACAACATCCCGGCTGTTGTGCTCCAGAACTAGCCGCGCCTCTAGCCAAGCTGTTCCAGTACAGCTACAACACTGGCATCTACCCGACAATGTGGAAAACTGCCCAGGTATGTCCTGTCCACAAAAAGCAGGACAAATCCAATCCGGCCGATTACCGCCCCATCAGTCTACTCTCAATCATCAGCAAAGTGATGGAAGGTGTCGTTGACAGGGCTATCAAGCAGCACTTACTCACCAATAACCTGCTCACCGATGCTCAGTTTGCGTACCGCCAGGACCACTCGGCCCCAGACCTCATTACAGCCTTGGTCCAAACCTGGACAAAAGAGCTGAATTCCAGAGGTGAGCTGAGAGTGACTGCCCTCGACATCAAGGCAGCATTTGACCGAGTATGGCATCAAGGAGTCCCAGTAAAACTGAGTCAATAGGAATCGGGGAAAACTCTCCACTGGCTGGAGTCATACCCAGCACAAAGGAAGATGGTTGTAGTGGTTGGAGGCCAATCATCTCAGCCCCAGGACATCGTTGCAAGGGTTCCTCAGGGCAGTGTCCTCGGCTCAACCATCTTCAATTGCTTCATCAATGACCTTCCTTCATAAGGTCAGAAGTGGGGGTGTTCGCTGATGACTGCACAGTGTTCAGTTCCATTCACAACTCCTCAGATAATGGAGCAGTCCGTGCCCATATGCAGCAAGACCTGGACAACATTCAAGCTCGGGCTGATAAGTGGCAAGTAACATTCGCACCACACAAGTGCCAGGCAATGACTATCTCCAACAAGCGAGAGTCTAACCATCGCCCTGTGACATTCAATGGCATTATCATCGCCGAATCCCCCACCATCAACATCCTGGGGGTCACCATTGACCAGAAACTTAACTGGACCAGCTGCATAAATACTGTGGCAACAAGAGCAGGTCAGAGGCTGGGTATTCTGTGTCGAGTGTCTCACCTCCTGACTCCCCAAAGCCTTCCCACCATCTACAAGACACAAGTCAGGAGTGTGATGGAACACTCCCCACTTGCCTGGACGAGTGCAGCTCCAACAACACTCGCGAAGCCGCCCGCTTGATCGACACGCTACCCACCACCTTCAACACTCACTCCCTCCACCACCGGCGCACCGTGGCTGCAGTGTGCACCGTCTACAAGATGCACCGCAGCAACTCGCCAAGGCTGCTTCGGCAGCACCTCCCAAACCCGCCACCTCTACCGCCTCGAAGGACAAGGGCAGCAGGCGCATGGGAACGCCACCACCTCCACGTTTCCCTCCGAGTCACACACCATCCCGACTTGGAAATATATCGGCCGTTCCTTCATCGTCGCTGGGTCACAATCCTGGAACTCCCTTCCTAACAGCGCTGTGGGAGCACCTTCACCACACGGACTGCAGCGGTTCAAGAAGGAGGCTCACCACCTCCTTCTCGAGGGGCAATTAGGGATGGGCAATAAATGCCGGCCTTGCCAGCGACGGTCACATCCCGAGAATGAATATTTAACAAAATATATCATCCATGATCATAGGCAGTCCGAGGAAGACTTGCTTCCACTCTTAGAATGAGTCCTGAGGTGGCTGAACAGTCCAATACGAGAACCACAGTCCCTGTCACAGGTGGGACAGATAGTCATTGAGGGAAGGGGAGGGTGGGACAGGTTTGCCGCACGCTCCTTCCGCTGCCTGCGCTTGGTTTATGCATGCTCTCGGCGACGAGACTCGAGGTATTCAGTGCCCTCCCGGATGCACTCCCTCCACTTAGGGCGGACTGGTCTTTGGGCCAGGGACTCCCAGGTGTCGATGGGGATGTTGTACTTTATCAGGGAGGCTTTGAGGGTGGTCCCTTGTAACGTTTCCTCTGCCCACCTTTGGCTCGTTTGCTGTGAAGGAGTTCCGAGTAGAGCGCTTGCTTTGGGAGTCTCGTGTCTGGGCCATGCGGACAATGTGGCCCTGCCCAGCGGAGCTGGTCGAGTGTGGTCAGTGCTTCGATGCTGGGGATGTTGGCCTGGTTGAGGACGCTAACGTTGGTGTATCTGTCCTCCCGGGGGATTTGCAGGATCTTGCGGAGACATCGTTGGTGGTATTTCTCCAGCGACTTGAGGTGTCTACTGTACATGGTCCATGTCTCTGAGCCATACAGGAGGGCGGGTATCACTACAGCCCTGTAGACCATGGGCTTGGTGTATGAAAGCATGGGCCTTATGCTAAACATCCGTAAGACAAAGGTCCTCCACCAGCCTGTCCTCGCCGCACAGCACTGCCCCCCAGTCATCAAGATCCACAGCACGGCCCTGGACAACGTGGACCATTTCCCATACCAGTGCGCCAGTGCAGCCTTCGGCCGCCTGAGGAAAAGAGTGTTCGAAGACCACTCAAAACTGTCACCGAAATATATAGATTGCTGGACGTACCGTGGCTGAGGGAGGAAGCAGGGTTAAAGTTGAGTTGTTCTGCTTTTTTGAAAACTGGGTTGCTGTGGTTCCTCTTAAACCACACTTCCTGATTGAGCAGCGTCTGTGCACCAATCGAAGCTGGAGGTTCTCGCAGAAGCTGAAGGGACGAGAGTGTCGCTCGCTTGCTCGCGCACTGCTCAGTTCCTGCTTGGGCGGAGAGCGCGAGAGGAAGAGAGACAGGAGCCCGGGCTGCTTAGATCTTGTGTCGGTGATGGAGACCTAAGGCTCGAGAGGCCTGTTGGCCCTCGGGAGGAGAGCAGAGGTGAGTCGAACACTTTGCTTGTGGAGAGGTGAAGGCAAATGCTTTTACGCAATCGGGCAAATCTCTGAGAGCGTGAGATTTCAGACTGCAGCAGTACAGAGGGACCTGGGGGGTCCGTGTACAGAGGGACCTGGGGGGTCCGTGTACAGAGGGACCTGGGGAGTCCGTGTACAGAGGGACCTGGGGGGTCCGTGTACAGAGGGACCTGGGGGGTCCGTGTACAGAGGGACCTGGGGAGTCCGTGTACAGAGGGACCTGGGGAGTCCGTGTACAGAGGGACCTGGGGAGTCCGTGTACAGAGGGACCTGGGGGGTCCGTGTACAGAGGGACCTGGGGGGTCCGTGTACAGAGGGACCTGGGGAGTCCGTGTACAGAGGGACCTGGGGAGTCCGTGTACAGAGGGACCTGGGGAGTCCGTGTACGGAGGGACCTGGGGAGTCCGTGTACGGAGGGACCTGGGGGGTCCGTGTACGGAGGGACCTGGGGGGTCCGTGTACAGAGGGACCTGGGGGGTCCGTGTACAGAGGGACCTGGGGGGTCCGTGTACAGAGGGACCTGGGGGTCCTTGTGCACGAAACACAAAAAGTTAGTACGCAGGTATAGCAAGTGATCAGGAAGGCCAATGGGATGTTGGCCTTTATTGCAAAGGGGATGGAGTATAAAAGCAGAGAAGTCCTGCTCCAGTTATACAGGGTATTGGTGAGGACACACCTGGAGTACTGCGTGCAGTTTTGGTCTCTATTTAAGAAAGGATATACTTGCTTTGGAGGCAGTTCAGAGAAGGTTCACTCGGTTGATTCCGGGGACGAGGGGGTTGACTTATGAGGAAAGGTTGAAGAGGTTGGGCCTCTACTCATTGGAATTCAGAAGAATGAGAGGTGATCTTATTGAAACGTATCAGATTATGAGGGGGCTCGACAAGGTGGATGCAGAGAGGATGTTTCCACTGATGGGGGAGACTAGAACTAGGGGGCATGGTCTTAGAATAAGGGGCCGCCCATTTAAAACTGAGATGAGGAGGAATTTCTTCTCTGAGGGTTGTAAATCTGTGGAATTCCCTGCCCCAGAGAGCTGTGGAGGCTGGAACATTGAATATATTTAAGGTGGAGATAGACAGATTTTTGAGCGATAAGGGAGTGAAGGGTTATGGGGAGCGGGCGGGGAAGTGGAGCTGAGTCCATGATCGGATCAGCCATGATCGTATTAAATGGCAGAGCAGGCTCGAGGGGCCGAATGGATGACTCCTGCTCCTATTTCTGAAGTATCCCAGGATCAGTGAGGGTTGACTATGCACGGGTATAACCTTATATCCCCCGAGAAGCTCTGAGATAAACAGCTCGGGTTGGAGGGTGTCAGTAATACTTTGACAAGTTTCCCATTTTCCTGCCATTGGCCCCTCGTTTTCCCTCCCTCAGGGAAGCTGACTCTAACTCTCGCACTCACCATCCATCGCGCCCTCACTTAACCACCCAATCCCCGTGTGGGGAAAATACAGAGTTCATACCTTGACAGCAACCCTTCCAGACCTTCACAACCAACAGAGCACTTCTTTTGAAGTGTAATCGCTGTTGTAATGTGCAAAACGTGGCAGCCAATTTGCGCACAGCAAGCTCCCACAAACAGCAATGTGATCATGCTCCAGATCATCTGTTTTTAGTGATGTTGGTTAAGGAATAAATATCTCTCAGTACTGCCCCTCCGACAGTGCGGCGCTCCCTCAGTACTGCCCTACCGACAGTACGGCGCTCCCTCAGTACCGCCCCTCCGACAGTGTGGCACTCCCTCAGTACTGCCCCTCCAACAGTGTGGCACTCCCTCAGTACTGCCCCTCCGACAGTGCGGCATTCCCTCAGTATTGCCCCTCCGACAGTGCGGCGCTCCCTCAGTACTGCCCCTCCGACAGTGCGGCGCTCCCTCAGTACCGCCCCTCCGACAGTGCGGCGCTCCCTCAGTACCGCCCCTCCGACAGTGCGGCGCTCCCTCAGTACTGCCCCTCCGACAGTGTGGCGCTCCCTCAGTACTGCACTGGCTCTAGTTTCTGGAGTGGGACTTGAACCCACAACCTTCTGACTCAGAGTGGAGTGTTGCGTACTGAGCCACGGCTATTGAGTGGAAGGGATGGGATCCTGCGGGGCTCCTAACCCGGTCCGGAGTAATGTCGTTTGCTCAGGGAAACATAGACAAATTCGTGACACTCCCTGGTTAGTTTCTTGCGGGTAACAGATATTATGATGGGGTCGGACATGCATCTCAATGTCTCACCTCAAGCCGCCTCTTAAGTGTGAGGACTAGTGTGCGTGCAGTTGTAGTTTCCATATTTATGAACGGATATACTTGCTTTGGAGGCAGTTCAGAGAAGGTTCACTCGGTTGATTCCGGGGATGAGGGGGTTGACTTATGAGGAAAAGTTGAGGAGGTTGGGCCTCTACTCATTGGAATTCAGAAGAATGAGAGGTGATCTTATTGGAAACGTATCAGATTATGAGGGGGCTCGACAAGGTGGATGCAGAGAGGATGTTCCCACTGATGGGGGAGACTAGAACTAGGGGGCATGGTCTTAGAATAAGGAGCCGCCCATTTAAAACTGAGATGAGGAGGAATTTCTTCTCTCAGAGGGTTGTAAATCTGTAGAATTCTCTGCCTCAGAGCTGGGACATTGAGTAAATTTAAGACAGAGATAGTTTCTTAAACGATAAAGGGATAAGGGGGCGGGCAGGGAAGTGGAGCTGAGTCCATGATCGGATCAGCCATGATCGTATTAAATGGCGGAGCAGGCTCGAGGGGCTGTATGGCCCAATCCTGCTCCTATTTCTTATGTTCTTAGTGCAAATGCAGAAATGACCATTTGAACATATCAGGAAAGGTTCTTGCATAGAATTACATCGAATTCACAGCCCAGACACAGGCCCATTGGGCCCCACCACTCCGTGCCGGTGTTTATGTCCCACACCAGGCTCCTCCCTCCCTCTCCATCTCACCCCATCACCCTATCCTTCTGTTCCTTTCTCCCCCATGTGTTTATCCAGCTTCCCCTTAAATGCATCGATACAATTCGCCTCGACCCCTCCCTGTGGGAGCGTGCTCCACATTCTCAACCCTCTCTGGGTAAAGAAGTTTCTCCTGAATTCCCCATTGGATTTATTAGTGACTGTCGTATATTGATGGCCCCTAGTTCTGGTCTCCCTCCACAAGTGGAAACATTTCTCTATGTCTACCCTATCGAACCCTTTCATAATCTTAAACACCTCCATTAGCTCACCCCTCAGCCCTCTCTGTTCCGGGGAATGAAATGTAACCTGTCCGGCGCTGTAAGGTTTGGTGTGACACGCGCTGGACACCAACGATGTCTCCGCAAGATCCTGCAAATCCCCTGGGAGGACAGACACACCAACGTTAGCGTCCTCGACCAGGCCAACATCCCCAGTATCGAAGCACTAACCACACTCGACCAGCTCCGCTGGGCAGGGCCACATTGTCTGCATGTCCCCCCAGACACGAGACTCCCCAAAGCAAGCGCTCGACTCGGAACTCTTTCACGGCAAACGAGCCAAAAGGTGGGCAGAGGAAACGTTACAGGGACCGCCCTCAAAGCCTCCCTGATAAAGTGCAACATCCCCACCGACACCTGAGAGTCCCTGGCCCAAAGCCCAGTCCGCCCTAAGTGGAGGGAGTGCTGAGGATAAGGGGTGAGCCATTTAGGACCGAGATGAGGAGAAACTTCTTTACTCAGCAAGTTGTGAACCTGTGGAATTTTCTACCACAGAAAGTTGTTGAGACCAGTTCGTTAGATATATTGAAAAGGGAGTTAGATGTGGCCCTTACGGCTAAAGGGATCAAGGGGGTATGGAGAGAAAGCAGGAATGGGGTACTGAAGTAGCATGATCAACCATGATCTTATTGAATGGTGGTGCAGGCTCGAACGGCCGAATGGCCTATTCCTTCACCTATATTATCTGTTTCTATGAGCACCTCGAGTCTCGTCGCCGAGAGCGTGCAGAAACCAAGCGCAGGCAGCGGAAGGAGCGTGCGGCAAACCAGTCCCACCCTCCCCTTCCCTCAACGTCTATCTGTCCCACCCTCCCCTTCCCTCAACGTCTATCTGTCCCACCTGTGACAGGGACTGTGGTTCCCGTATTGGACTGTTCAGCCACCTAAGGACTCACTTTCAGAGTGGAAGCAAGTCTTCCTCGATTCCGAGGGACTTGCCTATGGTGATGGCCAATTGACTGAGGAACGGGATTGGGCCGTTGTATCCCCTCCCCCCAGCCTGTTCCCCCTCCGCCCCCCCCAAACTTGTTGGAGGTTGAGCTCACAAGCTGTGGCGAGGCTATTAAAAGTCTCGCACATCACTTCCTGCTCAGCCTGAGGTTTCCTGCAAAGCCCTGAAGATCGGCGAGCGACACTCTCCAATTCATCGAAGACCGTTGTTTGATGCCAAATTGGGCTGACCTCAAGCCAGTTTTCAGTGACAGGCGCCAGTCCCTGAGACAGCAGGGCAGGCCAAGGGCAAACCTCACCTCTTGCTCTTGGCTACAAGACCAAGCACTTCCACACCACCTTTCACCCCCCCTCTGGACGTCCCAAAGCGCCTCACAAACTTACAGCACTCACTGCTGTAATGTGGGAAACGCATCAGCCAATTTACACGCAGCAAGCTCCTACACACAGCGACGTGATCAATGACCCGGATCAGCTGTTTTATTCATGTTGGTTAAGGGATGAATATTGGCCCCAGGACACCGGGGGAGAACTCCAGAAATAGTGCCATGGGATCTTTTGCATCCACGTCAAAGAGCAGAAGGGGTCTCGGTTTGACGCCTCACCGAAAATACGGCACCTCTGACAGTGCGCCGCTCCCTCAGTGCTGCCCCTCCGACAGCGCAGTACGGCACTCCCTCAGTACTGCCCCTCCGACAGTGCGCCGCTCCCTCAGTGCTGCCCCTCCGACAGCGCAGTACGGCACTCCCTCAGTACTGCCCCTCCGACAGTGCGGCGCTCCCTCAGTACTGCCCCTCCGACAGTGCGGCACTCCCTCAGTACTGCCCCTCCGACAGTGCGGCACTCCCTCAGTACTGCCCCTCCGACAGCGCAGTACGGCACTCCCTCAGTACTGCCCCTCTGACAGTGCGGCGCTCCCTCAGTACTGCCCCTCCGACAGTGCGGCGCTCCCTCAGTACTGCCCCTCCGACAGTGCGGTGCTCCCTCAGTACTGCCCCTCCGACAGTGCGGCACTCCCTCAGTACTGCCCCTCCGACAGTGCGGTGCTCCCTCAGTACTGCCCCTCCGACAGTGCGGCGCTCCCTCAGTACCGCCCCTCCGACAGTGCGGCACTCCCTCAGTACTGCCTCTCCGACAGTGCGGTGCTCCCTCAGTACTGCCCCTCCGACAGTGCGGTGCTCCCTCAGTACTGCCCCTCCGACACTGCGGCGCTCCCTCAGTGCTGCCCCTCCGACAGTACGGCGCTCCCTCAGTGCTGCCCCTCCGACAGTGCGGCGCTCCCTCAGTACTGCCCCTCCGACAGTGCGGTGCTCCCTCAGTACTGCCCCTCCGACAGTGCGGTGCTCCCTCAGTACTGCCCCTCCGACAGTACGGCGCTCCCTCAGTACCGCCCCTCCGACAGTGCGGCACTCCCTCAGTACTGCCTCTCCGACAGTGCGGTGCTCCCTCAGTACTGCCCCTCCGACAGTGCGGTGCTCCCTCAGTACTGCCCCTCCGACAGTGCGGCGCTCCCTCAGTACTGCCCCTCCGACAGTGCGGTGCTCCCTCAGTACTGCCCCTCCGACAGTGCGGTGCTCCCTCAGTACTGCCCCTCCGACAGTGCGGTGCTCCCTCAGTGCTGCCTCTCCGACAGTACGGCGCTCCCTCAGTGCTGCCCCTCCGACAGTACGGTACTCCCTCAGTACTGCCCCTCCGACAGTACGGTACTCCCTCAGTACTGCCCCTCCGACAGTGCGGCGCTCCCTCAGTACTGCCCCTCCGACAGTACGGTACTCCCTCAGTACTGGCGCTGGGGACTGTCAGCCTAAGATTATGAGGCTCATGTCTCTGGAGTGGGGATTCGAACGTAGACCTTGTGACTTGGAGGCGAGAGAGAGCCATGCTGCCCACTGGGCCCCGGCTGGCACTGGTCATGTTCCGAAGGAACACTGCCTGGTCTCCTGGCAACCGCTTCCCCGTCTCCGCTGCACACTTCCTCTTTCTAGTTCTTGGTTTCTAAATGACATTTCAGCAGAGAGACTCCTGAGTTACCCCAGCTCCATTGAATGAACTCTCATCATCCGAGGCAGGCCCTCGAAGCGAGGATGACTTGCTTCCAAGCCAAAAAAAGGGATGAGTTCACAGGTGTTTCAGTGAAGGACCTGATATTCCGTATCCTGAACTACATCCTGAAGGGTGGAAGATGCCTGTGCGTGGATTGTTTTAACGTGGGGTGACCGTTGTACACCAGCCACCACACGGGCTTGACAGAGCGAGGTCTTGGTCCAGTGGCAAGGGTTAACCAGGACAACTGGAGACCAGCTCTGCTGCACGGACCCAGTGCGCACAACATATCGCAATGTGGGCTGGTCCATGCTGCCCCTGGGCCCTCGGCTCTTCTGGGCCCCGATCACGCCCCTCCACAGTCTCTCCCCGCTCCTTCGCCCCGACCTCGCGGCTCCTGCTGTACCTGCCCACGCTCCAATCACCGACCTGCACCTTGGTGATGTCCCTCTTCACTGCCGTCGCTCTCCTGCACCAGCTCGTGCTGTACCTCGCCGTGCTATGCTTTCACGCCGCTCTGTTTATGGCCCTGACCTGCTGCTGGTGTTCTCAGGCGGGTTGGGGCCTGCCCACCCATTCAATCTCCAAAGCCAATCGATCCGGCGGTGACCACCGACGGCCTTGCCTCTGGGGACTTGTCACAAAACCCTCCATAAGATGGCAGCCTTCAAACCCACTCATTTGACGTTATTTAATTGCCGCTCTGTCAGGGATCGTGGGTCTCTCCTGTCGGAGAGTGAAACCCGTAGTGAGCGATCCTCGGACAACACTGTGACAGAACAAACACACTGCTCATTGAACCACAACCCAATCCAATGAACTTTTCCTCAAAATCAACCGAGACTGTGTACAGTGGCAGTGAATGGGAAGGGGTTTGGGTCCTTTGGGATTGTGTACAATGGGAGTGAATGGGAAGGGGTTTGGGTCCATTGGGATTGTGTGCAGTGGGAGTGAATGGGAAGGGGTTTGGGTCCATTGGGATTGTATACAGTGGGAGTGAATGGGAAGGGGTTTGGGTCCATTGGGATTGTGTACAGTGGGAGTGAATGGGAAGGGGTTTGGGTCTATTAGGATTGTGTACAGTGGGAGTGAATGGGAAGGGGTTTGGGTCCATTGGGATTGTGTACAATGGGAGTGAATGGGAAGGGGTTTGGGTCCATTGGGATTGTGTGCAGTGGGAGTAAATGGGAAGGGGTTTGGGTCCATTGGGATTGTGCACAGTGGGAGTGAATGGGAAGGGGTTTGGGTCCATTGGGATTGTGTACAGTGGGAGTGAATGGGAAGGGGTTTGGGTCCATTGGGATTGTGTACAGTAGGAGTGAATGGGAAGGGGTTTGGGTCCATTGGGATTGTGTACAGTGGCAGTGAATGGGAAGGGGTTTGGGTCCATTGGGATTGTGTACAGTGGGAGTGAATGGGAAGGGGTTTGGGTCCATTGGGATTGTGTGCAGTGGGAGTGAATGGGATGGTGTTCATTGTGGTTGATTTATTGAGTGAAATGTTTCAGATCTTTTGTCTCGGAGTGTTTTCTGGGAGGTGTCTCTCGAGGAGGAAGTCGGAAGTTTTTATAAGACAAATCAAAACCAGAACCACTTGCGAAAGGAGGAAGTGGGGAGTAGCTGGGTTGGGGTTAGGATTGGAGTTAGAGGTTATTACCCTTGTCTCATATCCAATATTAGTTTTGTGATGTGTGACCCATTGGTCTGATCGACATGGACCATGTACAGTAGACACCTCAAGTCGCTGGAGAAATACCACCAACGATGTCTCCGCAATATGGCAGGGGGATGGGAACTAATGCAGGGAGACAGAGGGAAACAAAAAGGAGACAAAAGCAAAAGACAGAAAGGAGATGAGTAAAAGTGGAGGGCAGAAAAACCCAAAGCAAAAAAGAAAAAGGGCCACTGAATATAAAGGGGCTGCAGGAGGGGTCAAAACTAAAAATCATGGTCTAAAAACTAGTATTAAAACAATCTACCTAAACGCGCACAGCATTCGAAATAAAGTAAATGAGTTGACGGCACAAATCATGACAAATGGGCCCCCAAATAATAACTTCACAGTGGGGCGGGCAATAATCAAGGGAATAATGGAGGCATGTGAAAAAGGAACGGCAGTAATCATGGGGGATTTTAACCTACATATCGATTAGTCAAATCAAATCGCACAGAGTAGCCTTGAGGAGGAATTCCTAGAATGCATACGGGATTGTTTCTTAGAACAGTATGTAACAGAGCCTACAAGGGAGCAAGCCATTTTGGATCTGGTCCTGTGTAATGAGACAGGAAAAATAAACGATCTCCTCGTAAAAGATCCTCTCGGAATGAGTGATCACAGTATGGTTGAATTTGTAATACAGATTGAGGGTGAGGAAGTTGTGTCAGAAACGAGCATACTATGCTTAAACAAAGGGGACTACAGTGGGATGAGGGCAGAGTTGGCTAAAGTAGACTGGAAACAAGGACTAAACGGTGGCACAATTGAGGAACAGTGGAGGACTTTTAAGGAGCTCTTTCATAGTGCTCAACAAAAATATATTCCAGTGAAAAAGAAGGGCGGTAAGAGAAGGGATAACCAGCCGTGGATAACCAAGGAAATAAAGGAGAGAATCAAATTAAAAACCAATGCTTATAAGGTGGCCAAGGTTAGTGGGAAATTAGAAGATTATGAAAATTTTAAACGACAGCAAAGAATGACTAAGAAAGCAATAAAGAAAGGAAAGATAGATTACGAAGGTAAACTTGCGCAAAACATAAAAACGGATAGTAAAAGCTTTTACAGATATATAAAACGGAAAAGAGTGACTCAAGTAAATGTTGGTCCCTTAGAAGATGAGAAGGGGGATTTAATAATGGGAAATGTGGAAGTGGCTGAGACCTTAAACAATTATTTTGCTTCGGTCTTCACAGTGGAAGACACAGAAACCATGCCAAAAATTGCTGGTCACAGGAATGTGGGAAGGGAGGACCTTGAGACAATCACTATCACTAGGGGGATAGTGCTGGACAGGCTAATGGGGCTCAAGGTAGACAAGTCCCCTGGTCCTGATGAAATGCATCCCAGGGTATTAAAAGAGATAGCGGAAGTTATAGCAGATGCATTCGTTATAATCTAGCAAAATTCTCTGGACTCTGGGGAGGTACCAGCGGATTGGAAAGCAGCTAATGTAACGCCTCTGTTTAAAAAAAGGGGGCAGACAAAAGGCAGGTAACTATAGGCCGGTTAGTTTAACATCTGTAGTGGGGAAAATGCTTGAAGCTATCATTAAGGAAGAAATAACGGGATATCTAGATAGGAATAGTGCAATCAAGCAGACGCAACATGGATTCATGAAGGGGAAATCATGTTTAACTAATTTGCTGGAATTCTTTGAGGATATAAAGAGCATGGTGGATAGAGGTGTACCGATGGATGTGGTGTATTTAGATTTTCAAAAGGCATTCGATAAGGTGCCACACAAAAGGTTACTGCAGAAGATAAAGGTACGCAGAGTCAGTGGAAATGTATTAGCATGGATAGAGAATTGGCTGGCAAACAGAAAGCAGAGAGTCGGGATAAATGGGTCCTTTTCGGGTTGGAAATCGGTGGTTAGTGGTGTGCCACAGGGATCGGTGCTGGGACCACAACTGTTTACAATATACATAGATGACCTGGAAGAGGGGACAGAGTGTGGTGTAACAAAATTTGCAGATGACACAAAGATTAGTGGGAAAGCGGGTTGTGTAGAGGACACAGAGAGGCTGCAGAGAGATTTAGATAGGTTAAGCGAATGGGCTAAGGTTTGGCAGATGGAATACAATGTCGGAAAGTGTGAGGTCATCCACCTTGGGGAAAAAAAACAGTAAAAGGGAATATTATTTGAATGGGGAGAAATTACAACATGCTGCGGTGCAGAGGGACCTGGGGGTCCTTGTGCATGAAACTCTTTTAGGAGCAAACAAAAAACATTAAACCGTGCCCCCCGATCTGGGGGAAACACCAACATTTACAATGCCCTTTTTTTTTTCATGAATCCCAAAAAGTTAGTTTGCAGGTGCAGCAGGTAATCAGGAAGGTGAATGGGATGTTGGCCTTCATTGCGAGAGGGATGGAGTACAAAAGCAGGGAGGTCCTGCTGCAACTGTACAGGATATTGGTGAGGCCGCACCTGGAGTACTGCGTGCAGTTTTGGTCACCTTACTTAAGGAAGGATATATTAGCTTTGGAGGGGGTACAGAGACGATTCACTAGGCTGATTCCGGAGATGAGGGGGTTACCTTATGATGATAGATTGAGTAGACTGGGTCTTTACTCGTTGGAGTTCAGAAGGATGAGGGGTGATCTTATAAAAACATTTAAAATAATGAAAGGGATAGACAAGATAGAGGCAGAGAGGTTGTTTCCACTGGTCGGGGAGACTAGAACTAGGGGACACAGGCTCAAAATACCGGGGAGCCAATTTAAAACCGAGTTGAGAAGGAATTTCTTCTCTCAGAGGGTTGTGAATCTGTGGAATTCTCTGCCCAAGGAAGCAGTTGAGGCTAGCTCATTGAATGTATTCAAGTCACAGATAGATAGATTTTTAACCAATAAGGGAATTAAGGGTTACGGGGAGCGGGCGGGTAAGTGGAGCTGAGTCCACGGCCAGATCAGCCATGATCTTGTTGAATGGCGGAGCAGGCTAGAGGGGCTAGATGGCCTACTCCTGTTCCTAATTCTTATGTTGTTATGTTCTAAGATCCTGCAAATCCCCTGGGAGGACAGACGCACCAACGTTAGCGTCCTCGACCAGGCCAACATCCCCAGCATCGAAGCACTGACCACACTCTACCAGCTCCGCTGGGCAGGGCCACATTGTCTGCATGCCCCGACACGAGACTCCCAAAGCAAGCGCTCTACTCGGAACTCCTTCACGGGAAAATGAGGCAAAGGTGGGCAGAGGAAACGTTACAGGGACACCCTCAAAGTCTCCCTGATAAAGTGCAACATTCCCACCGACACCTGGGAGTCCCTGGCCAAAGACCAGTCCGCCCTAAGTGGAGGAAGTGCAGCCGGGAGGGTGTTGAGCACCTTGAGTCTCGTCGCCAAGAGCGTGCAGAAACCAAGCGCAGGCATCGGAACGAGCGTGCGGCAAACCAGTCCCACCCTCCCCTTCCCTCAACGTCTATCTGTCCCACCTGTGACAGGGACTGTGGTTCCCGTATTGGACTGTTCAGTCACCTAAGGATTCGTGTTAAGAGTGGAAGCAAGTCTTCCTCGATTCCAAGGGACTGCCTATGATGATGATGAGATAACAGAGATCGGGAGGAGTGCATGGGCTGGAGGAGATTACAGAGATAGGGAGGGTTGTCGGGGCTGGAGGAGGTTACAGAGATAGGGAGGGGTGTAGGGGCTGGAGGCGATGACAGAGATAGGGAGGTGTGTAGGGGCTGGAGGAGATGACAGAGATAGGGAGGGTTGTCGGGGCTGGAGGAGGTTACAGAGATAGGGAGGGATGTAGGAGCTGGAGGGGGTTTCAGAGATAGGGAGGGATGTAGGGGCTGGAGGGGGTTACAGAGATAGGGAGGGGTGTATGGTCTGGAGGAGGTTACAGAGATAGGGAGGTGTGTAGGGACTGGAGGAGGTTACAGAGATAGGGAGGGGTGTAGGGGCTGGAGGAGGTTACAGAGATAGGGAGGGGTGTCGGAGCTGGAGGAGGTTACAGAGATAGGGAGGCCGTAAGGAGGCCGTGGAGGGATTTGTAAACAAGGATGAGAATTTTGAAATCGAGGCGTTGCTTAACCGGGAGCCAATGTCGGTCAGTGAGCACAGGGGGTGATGGGTGAGCGGGACTGGGTGTGAGTTAGGACACGGGTCAGTGAGCACAGGGGGTGATGGGTGAGTGGGACTCGGTGCGAGTTAGGACACGGGGCAGTGAGCACAGGGGGTGATGGGTGAGCGGGACTGGGTGTGAGTTAGGACACTGGGTCAGCGAGCACAGGGGGTGATGGGTGAGTGGGACTGGGTGTGAGTTAGGACACGGGGTCAGTGAGCACAGGGGGTGATGGGTGAGTGGGACTCGGTGCGAGTTAGGACACTGGGTCAGTGAGCACAGGGGGTGATGGGTGAGTGGGACTCGGTGCGAGTTAGGACACTGGGGCAGCCGAGTTTTGGATCACCTCTAGTTTACGTCGGGTAGAATGTGGGAGGCCGGCCAGGAGTGTGTTGGAATGGTCAAGTCTGGAGGTAACAGAGGCATGGATGAGGGTTTCAGCAGCGGATGAGCTGAGTGAGGGGGTGGAGACGGGCGATGTTAAGGAGGGGGATACCCAACATGCAGCGACAGGGAAAACGTGAGCTGGGTCAGGGAGTGATGTTAAATGGTGTGGTGCCCTGGGGGTCACTCGGGGCGGGAAGAGGGGGACAGAAAGGCGAGGGAGGGGGGAGGATTTCCATGGTTTGAGGTCCGGGTAGACATTGACTCGGAGTAAGAGCAAGATCGAGGGCCCAGAGGCGAGTTTGCTCTGATTACAAGCGGGCCCCAGATCACCACAGCCCTCGCCTCATTCCTCTTCAGCATTTGTTGTCGTTTCAGCGCAAAAAGGATGTGGTTCTTAGCTTCCTCCTGCGTGTGAGCTATCCTGGGATTGCAAGTCATCGACTGAGTCATCACCCAGGTCCCGCCAGTGAGCTCGGCTGCCACATTGAGAGAGAACGAACCATGTCCCCATTCCCACAGCTCCGTTTACCACCCGGGGCCGTCCCAACACCTCCCAGCCAATGGGCAACTTTGTTTTTCTGCGGTCCCTGTTGTATTGTGGGAAACGCGGCAGCCCATTTTGCGCACAGCAAGCTCCCACGCACAGCATTGTGATAATGACCCACCTTGCCTGTTTTTGGTGATGTTGGTTGAGCGATAATATTGGCCCCAGGACACCGGGGAGAACTCCCCCTGCTCTTCTTCCAATAGTGCCCGGGATCCTTTACATCCACCCGAGAGGGCAGACGGGGCCTCGGGTTTAATGTCTCATCTGAAAGACGGCCCCTCCGACAGTGCGGGGCTCCCTCAGTACTGCCCCTCCGACAGTGCGGCGCTCCCTCAGTACTGCCCCTCCGACAGTGCGGCGCTCCCTCAGTACTGCCCCTCCGACAGTGCGGCGCTCCCTCAGTACTGCCCCTCCGACAGTGCGGCGCTCCCTCAGTACTGCCCCTCCGACAGTGCGGCTCTCCCTCAGTACTGCCCCTCCGACAGTGCGACACACCCTCAGTACTGCCCCTCCGACAGTGCGGCACTCCCTCAGTACCGCCCCTCCGACAGTGCGGCACTCCCTCAGTACTGCCCCTCCGACAGTGCGGCGCTCCCTCAGTACTGCCCCTCCGACAGTGCGGCGCTCCCTCAGTACTGCCCCTCCGACAGTGCGGCGCTCCCTCAGTACTGCCCCTCCGACAGTGCGGCACTCCCTCAGTACTGTCCCTCCGACAGTGCGGCACTCCCACAGTACTGCCTCTCCGACAGTGCGACGCTCCTTCAGAAATGATGCTGGGGCTGTCAGATCAATATTAAAAACCTCATCCTTTTGTTCATGTCCCTCCATGGCATCCTCGTCCCCCTCCCTATCTCTGTAACCCCCTCCAGCCCCTACACCCCTCCCTATCTCTGTAACCCCCTACACCCCTCCCTATCTCTGTAACCTCCTCCAGCCCCTACACCCCTCCCTATCTCTGTAACCCCATCCAGTCCCTACACCCCTCCCTATCTCTGAGAGCGCGGGGGTGTGTGGAGTGAGAGCGGGGTGTGGGGAGTGAGAGCGGGGTGTGGGGAGTGAGAGCGGTGGGTGGGGAGTGAGAGCGGTGGGTGGGGAGTGAGAGCGGGGGGTGTGGGGAGTGAGAGCGGGGGGTGTGGGGAGTGAGAGCGGGGGGTGTGGGGAGTGAGAGCGGGGGGTGTGGGGAGTGAGAGCGGGGTGTGGGGAGTGAGAGCGGGGTGTGGGGAGTGAGAGCGGGGGGTGTGTGGGGAGTGAGAGCGGGGGGTGTGTGGGGAGTGAGAGCGGGGGGTTTGTGGGGAGTGAGAGCGGGGGGTTTGTGGGGAGTGAGAGCGGGGGTGGGGAGTGAGAGCGGGGGGTTTGTGGGGAGTGAGAGCGGGGGGTTTGTGGGGAGTGAGAGCGGGGGGTTTGTGGGGAGTGAGAGCGGGGGTGGGGAGTGAGAGCGGGGGGTGTGTGGGGAGTGAGAGCGGGGGGTTTGTGGGGAGTGAGAGCGGGGGGGGTGTGGGGAGTGAGAGCGGGGGGTGGGGAGTGAGAGCGGGGGGTGGGGGGTGGGGAGTGAGAGCGGGGGGTGTGGAGTGAGAGCGGGGGGTGTGGAGTGAGAGCGGTGGGTGGGGAGTGAGAGCGGGGGGTGGGGAGTGAGAGCAGGGGGTGTGTGGGGAGTGAGAGCGGGGGGTGTGTGGGGAGTGAGAGCGGGGGGTGTGTGGGGAGTGAGAGCGGGGGAGGGTGTGGGGAGTGTGTGGGAAGTGAGAGCGGGGGATGGGGAGTGAGAGCGGGGGGGGTGTGGGGAGTGAGAGCGGGGGGTGGGGAGTGAGAGCGGGGGGTGGGGAGTGAGAGCGGGGGGTGGGGAGTGAGAGCGGGGTGTGGGGAGTGAGAGCGGGGTGTGGGGAGTGAGAGCCGGGTGTGGGGAGTGAGAGCAGGGTGTGGGGAGTGAGAGCGGGGGGGTGTGGGGAGTGAGAGCAGGGGGGGTGGGGAGTGAGTGAGGGGAGTGAGAGCGGGGGGTGGGGAGTGAGAGCGGGGGGTGTGTGGGGAGTGAGAGCGGGGGGTGTGGGGAGTGAGAGCAGGGGGTGGGGAGTGAGTGAGGGGAGTGAGAGCGGGGGGTGGGGAGTGAGCGGGGGGTGGGGAGTGAGAGCGGGGGGTGTGTGGAGAGTGAGAGCGGGGTGTGGCGAGTGAGAGCGGGGGGTGTGTGGGGAGTGAGAGCGGGGGGTGGGGAGTGAGAGCGGGGGGGTGGGGAGTGAGAGCGGGGGGTGGGGAGTGAGAGCGGGGGGTGGGGAGTGAGAGCGGGGGGTGGGGAGTGAGAGCGGGGGGGGTGGGGAGTGAGAGCGGTGGGTGGGGAGTGAGAGCCGGGTGTGGGGAGTGAGAGCCGGGTGTGGGGAGTGAGAGCAGGGGGTGGGGAGTGAGTGAGGGGAGTGAGAGCGGGGGGTGGGGAGTGAGCGGGGGGTGGGGAGTGAGAGCGGTGGGTGGGGAGTGAGAGCGGTGGGTGGGGAGTGAGAGCGGGGTGTGGGGAGTGAGAGCCGGGTGTGGGGAGTGAGAGCCGGGTGTGGGGAGTGAGATCAGGGTGTGGGGAGTGAGAGCGGGGGGGTGTGGGGAGTGAGAGCAGGGGGGGTGGGGAGTGAGTGAGGGGAGTGAGAGCGGGGGGTGGGGAGTGAGAGCGGGGGGTGTGTGGGGAGTGAGAGCGGGGGGTGTGGGGAGTGAGAGCAGGGGGTGGGGAGTGAGTGAGGGGAGTGAGAGCGGGGGGTGGGGAGTGAGCGGGGGGTGGGGAGTGAGAGCGGGGGGTGTGTGGAGAGTGAGAGCGGGGTGTGGCGAGTGAGAGCGGGGGGTGTGTGGGGAGTGAGAGCGGGGGGTGTGTGGGGAGTGAGAGCGGGGTGTGGGGAGTGAGAGCGGGGTGTGGGGAGTGAGAGCGGCGGGTGGGGAGTGAGAGCGGGGGGTGGGGAGTGAGAGCGGGGGGTGTGTGGGGAGTGAGAGCGGGGGGTGGGGAGTGAGAGCGGGGGGTGTGTGGGGAGTGAGAGCGGGGGGTGTGTGGGGAGTGAGAGCGGGGGGTGTGTGGGGAGTGAGAGCGGGGGGTGTGTGGGGAGTGAGAGCGGGGGGTGTGTGGGGAGTGAGAGCGGGGGGTGTGTGGGGAGTGAGAGCGGGGGGGTGGGGGGTGAGAGCGGGGGGTGTGTGGGGAGTGAGAGCGGGGGGTGTGTGGGGAGTGAGAGCGGGGGGTGGGGAGTGAGAGCGGGGGGTGGGGAGTGAGAGCGGGGGGTGTGGGGAGTGAGAGCGGGGGGTGTGTGGGGAGTGAGAGCGGGGGGTGTGTGGGGAGTGAGAGCGGGGGGTGTGTGGGGAGTGAGAGCGGGGTGTGGGGAGTGAGAGCGGGGGGTGTGTGGGGAGTGAGAGCGGGGGGGTGGGGAGTGAGAGCGGGGGGTGGGGAGTGAGAGCGGGGGGTGTGGGGAGTGAGAGCGGGGTGTGGGGAGTGAGAGCGGGGGGTGGGGAGTGAGAGCGGGGGGTGTGTGGGGAGTGAGAGCGGGGGGTGTGTGGGGAGTGAGAGCGGGGGGTGTGTGGGGAGTGAGAGCGGGGGGTGTGTGGGGAGTGAGAGCGGGGGGTGTGTGGGGAGTGAGAGCGGGGGGGTGGGGAGTGAGAGCGGGGGGTGGGGAGTGAGAGCGGGGGGTGTGTGGGGAGTGAGAGCGGGGGGTGGGGAGTGAGAGCGGGGGGTGTGTGGGGAGTGAGAGCGGGGGGTGGGGAGTGAGAGCGGGGGGTGTGTGGGGAGTGAGAGCGGGGGGTGTGTGGGGAGTGAGAGCGGGGGGTGTGTGGGGAGTGAGAGCGGGGGGTGTGTGGGGAGTGAGAGCGGGGGGTGTGTGGGGAGTGAGAGCGGGGGGTGTGTGGGGAGTGAGAGCGGGGGGTGTGTGGGGAGTGAGAGCGGGGGGGTGGGGGGTGAGAGCGGGGGGTGTGTGGGGAGTGAGAGCGGGGGGTGTGTGGGGAGTGAGAGCGGGGGGTGGGGAGTGAGAGCGGGGGGTGGGGAGTGAGAGCGGGGGGTGTGGGGAGTGAGAGCGGGGGGTGTGTGGGGAGTGAGAGCGGGGGGTGTGTGGGGAGTGAGAGCGGGGGGTGTGTGGGGAGTGAGAGCGGGGTGTGGGGAGTGAGAGCGGGGGGTGTGTGGGGAGTGAGAGCGGGGGGGTGGGGAGTGAGAGCGGGGGGTGGGGAGTGAGAGCGGGGGGTGTGGGGAGTGAGAGCGGGGTGTGGGGAGTGAGAGCGGGGGGTGGGGAGTGAGAGCGGGGGGTGTGTGGGGAGTGAGAGCGGGGGGTGTGTGGGGAGTGAGAGCGGGGGGTGTGTGGGGAGTGAGAGCGGGGGGTGTGTGGGGAGTGAGAGCGGGGGGGTGTGGGGAGTGAGAGCGGGGGGGTGGGGAGTGAGAGCGGGGGGTGTGTGGGGAGTGAGAGCGGGGGGTGTGTGGGGAGTGAGAGCGGGGTGTGGGGAGTGAGAGCGGGGGGTGTGTGGGGAGTGAGAGCGGGGGGGTGGGGAGTGAGAGCGGGGGGTGGGGAGTGAGAGCGGGGGGTGTGTGGGGAGTGAGAGCGGGGGATGGGGAGTGAGAGCGGGGGGGGTGTGGGGAGTGAGAGCGGGGGGGGTGTGGGGAGTGAGAGCGGGGGGGGTGTGGGGAGTGAGAGCGGGGGGTGTGTGGGGAGTGAGAGCGGGGGGTGGGGAGTGAGAGCGGGGGGTGTGTGGGGAGTGAGAGCGGGGGGTGGGGAGTGAGAGCGGCGGGTGGGGAGTGAGAGCGGGGGGGTTGGGGAGTGAGAGCGGGGGGTGGGGAGTGAGAGCGGGGTGTGGGGAGTGAGAGCGGGGGGGGTGTGGGGAGTGAGAGCGGGGGGTGTGTGGGGAGTGAGAGCGGGGGGTGTGTGGGGAGTGAGAGCGGGGGGTGGGGAGTGAGAGCGGGGGGTGTGTGGGGAGTGAGAGCGGGGGGTGTGTGGGGAGTGAGAGCGGGGGGTGTGTGGGGAGTGAGAGCGGGGGGTGTGTGGGGAGTGAGAGCGGGGGTGTGTGGGGAGTGAGAGCGGGGGGTGGGGAGTGAGAGCGGGGGGTGGGGAGTGAGAGCGGGGGGTGTGTGGGGAGTGAGAGCGGGGGGTGTGTGGGGAGTGAGAGCGGGGGGTGTGTGGGGAGTGAGAGCGGGGGGTGGGGAGTGAGAGCGGGGGGTGTGTGGGGAGTGAGAGCGGGGTGTGTGTGGGGAGTGAGAGCGGGGTGTGTGTGGGGAGTGAGAGCGGGGGGTGTGTGGGGAGTGAGAGCGGGGGGTGTGTGGGGAGTGAGAGCGGGGGGTGGGGAGTGAGAGCGGGGGGGGTGTGGGGAGTGAGAGCGGGGGGTGTGTGGGGAGTGAGAGCGGGGGGTGTGTGGGGAGTGAGAGCGGGGGGTGTGTGGGGAGTGAGAGCGGGGGGTGTGTGGGGAGTGAGAGCGGGGGGTGTGTGGGGAGTGAGAGCGGGGTGTGTGTGGGGAGTGAGAGCGGGGGGTGTGTGGGGAGTGAGAGCGGGGAGTGAGAGCGGGGGGTGGGGAGTGAGAGCGGGGGGGGGGTGGGGAGTAAGAGCGGGGGGTGGGGAGTGAGAGCGGGGGGTGGGGAGTGAGAGCGGGGGGTGTGTGGGGAGTGAGAGCGGGGGGTGTGTGGGGAGTGAGAGCGGGGGGTGTGTGGGGAGTGAGAGCGGGGGGTGTGTGGGGAGTGAGAGCGGGGGGTGGGGAGTGAGAGCGGGGGGTGTGTGGGGAGTGAGAGCGGGGGGTGGGGAGTGAGAGCGGCGGGTGGGGAGGTAGGGGCTGGGGTTTGGTCGGTGGGAGAGTCTGGGCGTGGGATGGACGCAGAGGGTCGGTCAGCTCTCTGTGGTTAACATGTTTTCCTCTCTTGCAGTCGGAGCCACACCGACAGACGATGGACAACACGCCCCTGTGGAGGAGGTCCCTGATGGACATCTTCAGTAAGGACGAGCCAGTGCTCTCCAAGGTAAGGTCATCGTGTGGAGGGAGCTTTACTCTGTATCTACGGATGTTAATCCAGCTCCCTCACACTGTCACTCAGTAACCCCTCTCCCCCAGCACCCTGTGTTACTGACTGTATCTGTACTGATGTTAATCCAGCTCCCTCACACTATCAGTAACCCCTCTCCCCCAGCACCCTTTGTTACTGACTGTATCTGTACTGATGTTAATCCAGCTCCCTCACACTGTCACTCAGTAACCCCTCCCACCCAGCGCCCTGTGTTACTGACTGTATCTGTACTGATGTTAATCCAGCTCCCTCACACTGTCACTCAGTAACCCCTCTGTGTCACTGACTGTATCTGTACTGATGTTAATCCAGCTCCCTCACACTGTCACTAAGTAACCCCTCTCCCCCAGCACCCTGTGTTACTGACTGTATCTGTACTGATGTTAATCTCCCTCACATCACACTGTCACTCAGTAACCCCTCTCCCCCAGCACCCTGTGTTACTGACTGTATCTGTACTGATGTTAATCTCCCTCACACTGTCACTCAGTAACCCCTCTCCCCCAGCACCCTGTGTTACTGACTGTATCTGTACTGATGTTAATCCAGCTCCCTCACACTGTCACTCAGTAACCCCTCTCCCCCAGCGCCCTGTGTTACTGACTGTACCTGTACTGATGTTAATCCAGCTCCCTCACACTGTCACTCAGTAACCCCTCTCCCCCAGCACCCTGTGTTACTGACTGTATCTCTACTGATAATCCAGCTCCCTCACACTGTCACTCAGTAACCCCTCTCCCCCAGCGCCCTGTGTTACTGACTGTATCTGTACTCTCTCAGGCATTCCCTTGGAGTCGAGGATGACTTATTATGAGTTCTCAGGTGACTGATGAGTCCGATACGGGACCGGCAGTCCCTGTTACAGGTGGGGCAGACGCTGGTTCGGAGGGACGGGTGGGTTGGGTGCTTGTTTTGCTCTTTCCGCTGTCTGCGCTTGGCTCCCAGCGACGAGACTCGAGGTGTTGGGCGCCCTCCCAGATACGTCTCCTCCACTTTGAGTGGGTCTGGGGACCAGGGACTCCCAGGTGTCGGTGGGGATGTTGCACTTTATCAGGGAGGCTTTGAGGGTGGTCCCTTGTAACGTTTCCTCTGCCCACCTTTGGCCCGTTTGCCCGTGAAGAAGTTCCGAGTAGAGCGCTTGCTTTGGGGAGTCTCGTGTCTGGGGGCCATGCGGACAATGTGGCTCTGCCCAGCGGAGCTGGTCGAGTGTGGTCAGTGCTTCGATGCTGGGGATGTTGGGCCTGGTCGAGGACGCTAACGTTGGTGCGTCTGTGCTCCCGGGGGATTTGCAGGATCTTGCGGAGACAGCGTTGGTGGTATTTCTCCAGCGACTTGAGGTGCTGTGTTACTGACTGTATCTCCGCTGATGTTCATCCTGTATTGTCGCTGTGCACGGATGGAGTTTGTTTTTCAGCTCCCGTTCTGTGTCCCTGCACTCTTTTTCGAGTGGACGATTGACCCTCCCCCTCCCGCAACCCGGTTATCCTCTCTGTGAGCGACGGATCGCAGAGCAGGAACTACAGGCGCTGTCGGAGGCTTGTGCTGTGTGTGTGTGGGTGGGGAGAGGGGTGCTTGGTGAGGCTGGGAACAGGCTTTCACTCCATCTCTCCTCCCCTTCAACAATGGCTTTTGTCTGAGAGCAGAGCATTCCATTCGAAGCCGGCTCCAGGGGAGAGGCAAGAGAGAGCTTGGTCCCGTGACCAGCCGTCTCCACCTCAACTGGAGCCTCCTCTGCCTGTGCGATGGTCGGGGGTGTGTGTGTGTGTGTGTGTGAGTGAGTGCCTGTTCGGGCTGGAGGCTGTGAGAGTCGGAGGAACCAGTAAAAAGAAGCAGATTTTTGCTCGCTCGCCCGCTCCTCTCCCTCCCTGCCAGCAAAGTGTCAGGAGCAGCCCACAGATTGATGGTGTGAAAGAGCGGTTGTGTGTGTGTGTGTCTCTCTCTTTCTTTCCTCCGCCAGTCTCTTTGTCGTTCCCTCCATCTCGTCTCTCGCTCGGCATCGCCAGAGGGAGAGAGGGAGAGTGGGGAGAGTGGAGAGAGAGAGAGGGGGGGTGAAGTGGAGACCAGCGAACCTCTCGATCTGCCCCCGGCGTGTCTCAGCACACATGGCTCCAGAGTAGACGGTCTCGTTCCTACAATCGAAGATCACGCTCTCCAGCGGGCGAGAGCACGAGACGGGGCGACGAAGGCTTTGGGTCGGTAAACGGGGGTCCCGCAACCCCTTCTTGCGATGGTGGTGAGTCTCGTTTGCTAAGACACCCCCTCTCCTCCCTCCCCTCCCCTCCCCTCCCCTCCCCTCCCCTCCCCTCCCCTCCCCTCCCCTCCCCTCCCCTCCCCTCCCCTCCCCTCCCCTCCCCTCCCCTCCCCTCCCCTCCCCTCCCCTCCCCTCCCCTCCCCTCCCCTCTCACTCTCACCTCCCTCTCCCCCTCCCTCCCTCCCTCCCTCTCTCCCTCCCTCCCTCCCTCCCTCTCTCCCTCCCTCCCTCCCTCTCTCCCTCCCTCCCTCCCTCCCTCTCTCCCTCTCTCCCTCTCCCTCTCCCCTCTCTCCCTCTCCCCTCTCTCGCTCACCTCCCTCCCTCTCTACCTCCCTCTCTCCGTCCCTCCCTCCCTCTCTCCCTCCCTCCCTCTCACCCTCCCTCCCTCTCTCTCCCCTCTCTCCCTTCTCTCTCCCCCTCCCTCTCCCCCCTCCCTCTCCTCTCCTCTCCCCTCCCTCCCCCTCCTCTCCTCTCCCCTCCCTCTCCCCTCCCTCTCCTCTCCCCTCCCCTCCCTCTCCTCCCCTCCCTCCCTCTCCCCTCCCTCCCTCTCCCCTCCCTCCCTCCCTCCCTCCCTCCCCTCCCTCCCTCCCTCCCTCTCCCCTCCCTCCCTCCCTCTCCCCTCCCTCCCTCTCCCTCCCTCCCTCTCCCCTCCCTCCCTCCCTCTCCCCTCCCTCCCTCTCCCCTCCCTCCCTCCCTCTCCCCTCCCTCCCTCTCCCCTCCCTCCCTCTCCCTCCCTCCCTCTCTCCCTCCCTCCCTCTCTCCCTCTCTCCCTCCTCCCTCTCTCCCTCCCTCCCTCCTCTCCCTCTCCCTCTCCCCTCTCTCCCTCTCCCCTCTCTCGCTCACCTCCCTCCCTCTCTACCTCCCTCTCTCCGTCCCTCCCTCCCTCTCTCCCTCCCTCCCTCTCACCCTCCCTCCCTCTCTCTCCCCTCTCTCCCTCTCTCTCTCCCCCCTCCCTCTCCCCCCTCCCTCTCCTCTCCTCTCCCCTCCCTCCCCCTCCTCTCCTCTCCCCTCCCTCTCCCCTCCCTCTCCTCTCCCCTCCCTCTCCTCTCCCCTCCCTCCCTCTCCCCTCCCTCCCTCTCCCCTCCCTCCCTCTCCCCTCCCTCCCTCCCTCTCCCCTCCCTCCCTCCCTCTCCCCTCCCTCCCTCTCCCCTCCCTCCCTCCCTCTCCCCTCCCTCCCTCTCCCCTCCCTCCCTCTCCCCTCCCTCCCTCCCTCTCCCCTCCCTCCCTCTCCCCTCCCTCCCTCTCTCCCTCCCTCCCTCTCTCCCTCCCTCCCTCTCTCCCTCTCTCCCTCCCTCCCTCTCTCCCTCCCTCCCTCCCTCCCTCTCTCCCTCCCTCCCTCTCTCCCTCCCTCCCTCCCTCCCTCCCTCCCTCCCTCCAAACTCCGCCACAGCCCGCCCACCGCCCGCCCGGCCCGACGCTGCCCCGCCGCCCCTCCGCGCGCCCGACACGCCCCCGCCCTCCTCGCCCTTCTCCCTCCCTCTCCCTCCCTCCCTCCCTCCCTCCCTCCCTCCCTCTCTCCCTCCCTCCCTCCCTCTCCTCTCCCCTCTCACTCCCCTTCCCCTCCCTCTCTCTCTCCCCACTCTCCCTCTCTCTCTCCCCTCTCTCCCTCTCCCCTCCCTCCCTCTCCCCTCCCTTCCTCTCCCCTCCCTCCCTCTCCCCTCCCTCCCTCTCCCCTCCCTCCCTCTCCCCTCCCTCCCTCTCCCCTCCCTCCCTCTCCCCTCCCTCCCTCTCCCCTCCCTCCCTCTCCCCTCCCTCCCTCTCCCCTCCCTCCCTCTCCCTCTCCCTCCCTCTCCCCTCCCTCCCTCTCCCCTCCCTCCCTCTCCCCTCCCTCCCTCTCCCCTCCCTCCCTCTCCCCTCCCTCCCTCTCCACTCCCTCCCTCTCCACTCCCTCCCTCTCCACTCCCTCCCTCTCCACTCCCTCCCTCTCCACTCCCTCCCTCTCCCCTCCCTCCCTCTCCCCTCCCTCCCTCTCCCCTCCCTCCCTCTCCACTCCCTCCCTCTCCACTCCCTCCCTCTCCACTCCCTCCCTCTCCACTCCCTCTCTCTCTCCCCTCCGTCCTCCCTCCTTCCCTCTCCCCTCCTTCCCTCCCTCCCTCCCTCCCTCCCTCCCTCCCCCTCTCCCCCTCTCTCTCCCCCTCTCTCTCCCCCTCTCTCTCCCCCTCTCTCTCCCCCTCTCTCTCCCCCCCTCTCTCCCCCTCTCTCTCCCCCCCTCTCTCCCCCCCTCTCTCCCCCTCTCTCTCTCTCTCCCCCTCTCTCTCTCTCTCCCTCTCTCTCTCGCTCTCTACATCTCCCCTTCCCCTTCTCTCTCTCTCTCTCTCTCTCCTCCCCCCTCCTCTCTCTCTCTCTCTCTCTCTCTCTCCTCCCCCCCTCTCTCTCTCTCTCTCTCTCTCTCTCTCTCTCCTCCCCCTCTCTCTCTCTCTCTCTCTCTCTCTCTCTCCCTCTCTCTCTCTCTCCCCCCTCTCCTTATCTCTCCCCCTTCCCACTCTCTCCCCCCTCCCTCTCTCTCCCCTCCATTTCGCCCTGGGCTCGGACTATGCCCCCCATCCCTGCTGTCTGGGTGAGGGTACCATTGGGTAGGGACCCATACCCGCCGCGTCCCTGTAGCAGGGGCCCCCACAGCCCCTGCTGTCTCCGCCCGCCCCCCTCCCAATCGTCCAGCACGGCAGGAGGTTGTAGAGAGGCAGCCAGTCACATCCCAATAAATGGCCTCCTTTAAGACGTTCCTTAAAAAGCCCGACCTCTGTGACCCAGCTTCTGGTTGCCTGTCCCAAATATCTCCTCACGTGGCTGGCTGATCATCGCACCTGTAAAGTGCCCTGGGACGTTTCCCTGCGTAAACCAGAGCTGATCCAAAACTCGGCATCCCCCTGTCCTAACTCACACCCAGTCCCACTCACCCATCACCCCCTGTCCCCGTGTCCTAACTCACACCCAGTCCCACTCACCCATCACCCCCTGTCCCCGTGTCCTAACTCACACCCAGTCCCACTCACCCATCACCCCCTGTGCTCACTGACCCCGTGTCCTAACTCACACCCAGTCCCACTCACCCATCACCCCCTGTCCCCGTGTCCTAACTCACACCCAGTCCCACTCACCAATGTGCTCGCTGACCGACATTGGCTCCCGGTCCGGCAACCCCTCGATTTCAAAATTATCATTCTCCTGTTCAAACCTCTGCTCGCCCCCTCCCTATCTCTGTAACCCCCTCCAGCCCCTACACGCCTCCCTATCTCTGTAACCCCCTCCAGCCCCTACACCCCTCCCTTTCTCTGTAACCTCCTCCAGCCCGACAACCCTCCCTATCTCTGTAACCTCCAGCCCCTACACCCCTCCCTATCTCTGTAACCTCCAGCCCCTACACACCTCCCTATCTCTGTAACCTCTAGCCCCTACACACCTCCCTATCTCTGTAACCTCCTCCAGTCCCTACAACCCTTCCTATTTCTGTAACCCCCTCCAGCCCCTACACCCCTCCCTTTCTCTGTAACCTCCTCCAGCCCTACAACCCTCCCTATCTCTGTAACCTCCTCCAGCCCCTACACGCCTCCCTATCTCTGTAACCCCCTACACCCCTCCCTTTCTCTCTAACCTCCTCCAGCCCCTACACTCCTCCCTATGTCTGTAACCACTTCCAGCCCCTGCACCCCTCCCTATCTCTGTAACCTCCTCCAGCCCCTGCACCCCTCCCTATCTCTGTAGCCTCCTCCAGCCCTACAACCCTTCTTATTTCTGTAACCCCCTCCAGCCCCTACACCCCTCCCTTTCTCTGTAACCTCCTCCAGCCCCCTACACACCTCCCTATCTCTGTAACTTCCTCCAGTCCCTACACCCCTCCCTATCTCTGTAACCTCCTCCAGCCCGTACACCCCTTCCTATTTCTGTAACCCCCTCCAGCCCCTACACCCCTCCCTATCTCTGTAACCCCCTCCAGCCCTACACCCCTCCCTTTCTCTCTAACCTCCTCCAGCCCCTACACTCCTCCCTATCTCTGTAACCACTTCCAGCCCCTGCACCCCTCCCTATCTCTGTAACCTCCTCCAGCCCCTGCACCCCTTCCTATTTCTGTAACCCTCTCCAGCCCCTACACCCCTCCCTATCTCTGTAACCTCCTCCAGCCCCTACACGCCTCCCTATCTCTGTAACCCCCTCCAGCCCCTACACCCCTCCCTTTCTCTGTAACCTCCTCCAGCCCGACAACCCTCCCTATCTCTGTAACCTCCAGCCCCTACACCCCTCCCTATCTCTGTAACCTCCAGCCCCTACACACCTCCCTATCTCTGTAACCTCCAGCCCCTACACACCTCCCTATCTCTGTAACCTCCTCCAGTCCCTACACCCCTCCCTATCTCTGTAACCTCCTCCAGCCCATACACCCCTCCCTATCTCTGTAGCCTCCTCCAGCCCTACAACCCTTCCTATTTCTGTAACCCCCTCCAGCCCCTACACCCCTCCCTTTCCCTGTAACCTCCTCCAGCCCTACAACCCTCCCTATCTCTGTAACCTCCTCCAGCCCCTACACGCCTCCCTATCTCTGTAACCCCCTACACCCCTCCCTTTCTCTCTAACCTCCTCCAGCCCCTACACTCCTCCCTATCTCTGTAACCACTTCCAGCCCCTGCACCCCTCCCTATCTCTGTAACCTCCTCCAGCCCCTGCACCCCTCCCTATCTCTGAAGCCTCCTCCAGCCCTACAACCCTTCTTATTTCTGTAACCCCCTCCAGCCCCTACACCCCTCCCTTTCTCTGTAACCTCCTCCAGCCCCCTACACACCTCCCTATCTCTGTAACTTCCTCCAGTCCCTACACCCCTCCCTATCTCTGTAACCTCCTCCAGCCCCTACACCCCTTCCTATTTCTGTAACCCCCTCCAGCCCCTACACCCCTCCCTATCTCTGTAACCCCCTCCAGCCCTACACCCCTCCCTTTCTCTCTAACCTCCTCCAGCCCCTACACTCCTCCCTATCTCTGTAACCACTTCCAGCCCCTGCACCCCTCCCTATCTCTGTAACCTCCTCCAGCCCCTGCACCCCTTCCTATTTCTGTAACCCCCTCCAGCCCCGACACCCCTCCCTATCTCTGTAACCTCCTCCAGCCCCTACACGCCTCCCTATCTCTGTAACCCCCTCCAGCCCTACACCCCTCCCTTTCTCTCTAACCTCCTCCAGCCCCTACACTCCTCCCTATCTCTGTAACCACTTCCAGCCCCTGCACCCCTCCCTATCTCTGTAACCTCCTCCAGCCCCTGCACCCCTCCCTATCTCTGTAACCTCCTCCAGCCCCTACACCCCTCCCTATCTCTGTAACCTCCTCCAGCCCCTACACCCCTCCCTATCTCTGTAACCTCCTCCAGCCCCTACACCCCTCCCTATCTCTGTAACCCCCTCCAGCCCATACACCCCTCCCTATCTCTGTAACCTCCTCCAGCCCATACACCCCTCCCTATCTCTGTAACCTCCTCCAGCCCATACACCCCTCCCTATCTCTGTAACCTCCTCCAGCCCATACATCCCTCCCTATCTCTGTAACCACCTCCAACCCCTACACCCCTCCCTATCTGTGTCACCTCCTCCAGTCCTACATCCTCCCTATCTCTGTAACCTCCTCCAGCCCCTACACCCCTCCCTATCTGTGTAACCTCCTCCAGACCTACATCCCTCCCTATCTCTGTAACCTCCAGCCCCTACACCCCTCCCTATCTCAGTAACCCCCTCCAGCCCCTACACCCCTCCCTATCTCTGTAACTTTCTCACTCATACCGTCTCTCGCTCTTTCTCTCTCACACTCACATCGTCTCTCCATCACTCTCTCTCACGCACTCACACCGTCTCTCTCTCTCTCTCACTGAAACACACACTCACACCGTCTCTCTCTCTCTCTCTCTCTCTCTCTCTCTCTCACACACTCACCCAGTTTCTCTCTCTCTCTCTCTCTGATCCCCCGATTTCCATTGCTCCACCATCGGTGGCCGTGCCTTCTGTGGCCTGGGCCCCAAGCTCTGGAACTCCCTCCCTAAACCTCTCCGCCTCTCTCTCTCCTCCTTTAAGACGCTCCTTAAAACCCACCTCTGACCCATGTTTTGGTCACCTGCGCGAATTTCTCCTTATGTGGCTCGGTGTCAAATGAGCTTATTTTGTCTTCTAACGCTCGTGTGACCAGCCTTGTGACGTTTCACTAGATTAAAGGCACTGTATCAGAACATGTTGCTGTTGTTACAGTCGCTACGTAAATGAACGGCAGTGTTGTTGAATCTCGGTTGTTTGGCGATGGTCCGTGAATGGTGGGGGGGGCCGTGGATTCCTTCCCCGCTGTCTGCCTCTTGCCCGCGAGGGTTTGTGGAAAAGATGGCGGAGTGTCCCGCGCGCGCCCTGCCTCCCCCCGCGCGAGCTCGATCCCAGCACCCCGCCGCGTCTGGGGGAGGCGTGTCGGACGCCACGCGGTGTCAGCTTGTCGACGGCCGGCGGGTGCGCTCCTTCCCGCTGGCAAAGCTGGCGACCTCTCGACGACATCACCGCTCGCTGGACGGGGGAAGGAGAAGAATGCAAGGGGCCAACCACTCCCATTTTCCGCCGAGCCTTTCGCCCGCTCGGGGCGCCTCGCGGCCGATGGACCGCTATTTTTTTTTTCCCTGAAGTGTTGTCATGTCGACAAGGACAGTCAGTTTGCGCACAGGAATATGGCACAAACAGCCAAGTTGATAAATAAGAACATAAGAAATAGGAGCAGGAGTCGGCCGTTCGGCCCCTCGAGCCTGCTCCGCCATTTAATACGATCATGGCTGATCCGATCATGGACTCAGCTCCACTTCCCTGCCCGCCCCCTTACCCCCTTATCGGTTAAGCAACTGTCTATCTCTGTCTTAAATATATTCAATGTCCCGGCTTCCACAGCTCTCTGGGGCAGAGAATTCCACAGATTTACAACCCTCTGAGAGAAGAAATTCCTCCTCATCTCAGTTTTAAATGGGCGGCCCCTTATTCTAAGACCATGCCCCCTAGTTCTAGTCTCCCCCATCAGTGGGAACATCCTCTCTGCATCCACCTTGTCAAGCCCCCTCATAATCTGATACTTTTCGATAAGATCACCTCTCATTCTTCTGAACTCCAATGAGTAGAGGCCCAACCTCCTCAACCTTTCCTCATAAGTCAACCCCCTCATCCCCGGAATCAACCGAGTGAACCTTCTCTGAACTGCCTCCAAAGCAAGTATATCCTTTTGTAAATATGGAAACCAAAACTGCACGCAGTACTCCAGGTGTGGCCTCACCAATACCCTGTATAACTGGAGCAAGACTTCCCCGCTTTTATACTCCATCCCCTTTGCAATAAAGGCCAATTCTTCTGAATTCCAATGAGTCGAGGCCCAACCTACTCAACCTTTCCTCATGAGTCAACCCCCTCATCTCCGGAATCAACCTGCGGAATAAAGACCCGGATCATCTGGTTTTTGTCGAGTGATGTTGGTTGAGGGATAAATATACACAGGGGAGGACTCGCCCCCACCCCCCCCCCCCCCCCCCAGTTCCTCTTCCAAATAGTAGCCATGATCTTTCACATGAAGCCGAGAGGGCAGACAAGGGCCTCGGGTTTAACGTCTGATCCCGAAAGACGGCAGTTCAGTCTAGTCGGACATGCTCCTGTCCCTGCCTGTGGCTCCATCTGAATCTTCGCCCAGTCTCGCTTCGCCTGTGGGGCGGCGAGGGGTTAAATGTCACGGGATCCTGGTCCAAGCACAGCGAGCAATCCTGAGCCCCTTCCGCTGAAGGTGCATCTGCTCCATCATCAACTCATGGGATCTTGCTGTTTGTCCAACCATTGTAGCATATGCTGACAGGCCAACAGTGACTGCGTGGTGTCTCGGGATGAGGAAAATGTTTTGTGTTTGGAGAGGGTTATAGATATAGACCTGTTTTATCCACAATATTGTCCTCGATGGCTCCTCACCTCCCTCAGCACCTTCCAAATGAAGAGGGAAGGGGTTTGGGTCCATTGGGATTGTGTACAGTGGGAGTGAATGGGAAGGGATTTGGGTCCATTGGGATTGTGTACAGTGGGAGTGAATGGGAAGGGGTTTGAGTCCATTGGGATTGTGTACAGTGGGGGTGAATGGGAAGGGGTTTGAGTCCATTGAGAGTGAATGGGAAGGGATTTTGATCTATTGGGATTGTGTACAGTGGGAGTGAATGGGAAGGGGTTTGGGTCCATTGGGATTGTGCACAGTGGGAGTGAATGGGAAGGGATTTGGGTCCATTGGGATTGTGTACAGTGGGAGTGAATGGGAAAGGGTTTGGGTCCATTGGGATTGTGTACAGATGGAGTGAATGGGAAGGGGTTTGGGTCCATTGGGATTGTATACAGTGGGAGTGAACGGGAAGGGGTGTGGTCCACTGGGATTGTGTACAGTGGGAGTGAATGGGAAGGGGTTTGGGTCCATTGGGATTGTGCACAGTGGGAGTGAATGGGAAGGGATTTGGGTCCATTGGGATTGTGTACAGTGGGAGTGAATGGGAAGGGATTTGGGTCCATTGGGATTGTGTACAGTGGGAGTGAATGGGAAGGGGTTTGAGTCCATTGGGATTGTGTACAGTGGGGGTGAATGGGAAGGGGTTTGAGTCCATTGAGAGTGAATGGGAAGGGTTTGGGTCCATTGAGATTGTGTACAGTGGGAGTGAACGGGAAGGGGTGTGGTCCACTGGGATTGTGTGCAGTGGGAGTGAATGGAAAGGGGTGTGGTCCACTGGGATTGTGTACAGTGGGAGTGAATGGGAAGGGGTTTGGGTCCATTGGGATTGTGTACAGTGGGGGTGAATGGGAAGGGGTTTGGGTCCATTGGGATTGTGTACAGTGGGAGTGAATGGGAAGGGGTTTGGGTCCATTGTGATTGTGTACAGTGGGAGTGAATGGGAAGGGGTTTGGGTCCATTGGGATTGTGTACAGTGGGGGTGAATGGGAAGGGGTTTGGGTCCATTGGGATTGTGTACAGTGGGAGTGAATGGGAAGTGGTTTGGGTCCATTGGGATTGTGTACAGTGGGAGTGAATGGGAAGGGGTTTGGGTCCATTGGGATTGTGTACAGTGGGGGTGAATGGGAAGGGGTTTGGGTCCTTTGGGATTGTTTACAGTGGGAGTGAATGGGAAGGGGTTTGGGTCCATTGGGATTGTGTACAGTGGGAGTGAATGGGAAGGGGTTTGGGTCCATTGGGATTGTGTACAGTGGGAGTGAATGGGAAGGGGTTTGGGTCCTTTGGGATTGTGTACAGTGGGAGTGAATGGGAAGGGGTTTGGGTCCATTGGGATTGTGTACAGTGGGGGTGAATGGGAAGGGGTTTGGGTCCATTGGGATTGTGTACAGTGGGAGTGAATGGGAAGGGGTTTGGGTCCATTGGGATTGTGTACAGTGGGGGTGAATGGGAAGGGGTGAATTGTGAGCGTGTTGAGGACAAGGGCTGCTGTGTGTGCTCCGCAGGGATGGGACGCGATGAGTAATCGCCCAGAGCATTGTCCACCGCCCGAGTTCCCCCCAGCTGGTCTGCACATCACACCATCATTGCTGCTCAGTCACTCTGTCAGCGTGCCATGTATAGAGGGCTTTGTGAGCTTAGGCTCCTGTTCCCAGGGCAACGGACGTATTAGTTTCTGGGTAATTACTCCTCAATACCCGACTCTTCCCAGTCCGTGCTCCCAGTCCCAGGCTCTGGGTTCAAGTTCCACTGCAATGGTATCAAAAGGCCAAGGGTGCTTGTGGGCAGGGCAGTTGGACAAGGCTCCCGCTCCCACTCCCACCGTTCACCGCCTCTGGATATCCCAAAGCGCTTCACAGCCAATGAAGTATTTTTGGAGTGTGGTCACTGTTGTAAAGTGGGAATCGCGGCAGCCAATTTGCGCACAGCAGGATCCCACACACAGCAATGTGATAATGACCCAGATCATCTGTTTTTTAGTGATGTTGGTTGAGGATTAAATATCCCTCAGTACCGCCCCTCCAACAGTGCGGCGCTCCCTCAGTACCGCCCCTCTGACAGTGCGGCGCTCCCTCAGTACTGCCCCTCCGACAGTACGGCGCTCCCTCAGTACTGCCCCTCCGACAGTGCTGCACTCCCTCAGTACTGCCCCTCCGACAGTGAGGCGCTCCCTCAGTACTGCCCCTCCGACAGTGCGGCGCTCCCTCAGTACTGCCCCTCCTCGCCCGCTCCCTATTTCTGTCACCCCCTCCAGCCTGTACACCCCTCCCTATCTCTGTAACCTCCTCCAGCCCCTACACTCCTCCCTATCTCTGTCACCCCCTCCAACCCCTACACCACTCCCTATCTCTGTCACCTCCTCCAGTCCCTACACCCCTCCCTATCTCTGTAACCCCCTCCAGCCCCTACACCCCTGCCAGATCTCTGCGCTCCTCCAATTCTGCCCTCTTGCCCATCCCCCAATTCCCATCACTCCACCATCGGTGGCCGTGCCTTCTGTTGCCTGGGCCCCAAGCTCTGGAACTCCCTCCCTGAACCTCTCCGTCTCTCTCTCCTCCTTTAAGACGCTAACCTACATATTCGGCCAAGCTTTCGGTCACCTGTCCGAATATGTCCTGATGTGGTGGCAAGTTCTGTTGGTATCGCTCCCCTGAAGTGCTGTGCGATGATTTACTGCACTAAAGGCACTATTTAACTGGAAGCTGAGCACAGGGCCGATGGCCGAATGGTGTTGGCTCAATCCACGTCACACCACAAGCTACAACTTGGGGAGGTGTTGGGTTGTATCACGGATTGAGTGGCGACCTCATAAACTGGCGGCTAGGATCTGGAACGTACTCTGTCCCCCCCTCTCCTCCCCCTCCCCACCCCACCCGTGCACTGACAGTGTGACACAACTCGCCAATCTCCCCGTGGGAGCAGTTCCAATTCTGTCACAAGCAGCTTAACCCTGCACTGTCCCACTTTCCCAATTTCACTGAATGGGAACACCAGGACACACCACCAACCTACATAGCAACAGGAGGAGGCCCATTCAGCCCCTCGAGCCTGTTACACAGGAACAGGAGGAGGCCCATTCAGCCCCTCGAGCCTGTTACACAGGAACAGGAGGAGACCCATTCAGCCCCTCGAGCCTGTTACACAGGAACAGGAGGAGGCCCATTCAGCCCCTCGAGCCTGTTGCACAAGAACAGGAACAGGCCCATTCAGCCCCTCGAGCCCGTTACACAGGAACAGGAGGAGACCCATTCAGCCCCTCGAGCCTGTTACACAGGAACAGGAGGAGGCACATTCAGCCCCTCGAGCCTGTTACACAGGAACAGGAGGAGGCCCATTCAGCCCCTCGAGCCTGTTGCACAGGAACAGGAGGAGGCCCATTCAGCCCCTCGAGCCTGTTACACAGGAACAGGAGGAGGCCCATTCAGCCCCTCGAGCCTGTTACACAGGAACAGGAGGAGGCCCATTCAGCCCCTCGAGCCTGTTACACAGGAACAGGAGGAGGCCCATTCAGCCCCTCGAGCCTGTTACACAGGAACAGGAGGAGGCCCATTCAGCCCCTCGAGCCTGTTACACAGGAACACGAGGAGGCCCATTCAGTCCCTCGAGCCTGTGTCTGTCTCTCTTGCTCTCTCTCGCTCTCTCTCTCTCTCTCGCTCTCTCTCTCGTTCTCTGTCTCTCGCTCTCTGTCTCTCTCTTTCTCTCTCTCTCTCTGTCTGTACCTCTCTCTCTCTCTGTCTGTCCCTCTCTCTCTCTGTCTGTCCCTCTCTCTCTCTGTCTGTCCCTCTCTCTCTCTGTCTGTCCCTCTCTCTCTCTGTCGGTCCCTCTCTCTCTCTGTCGGTCCCTCTCTCTCTCTGTCGGTCCCTCTCTCTCTCTGTCTGTCCCTCTCTCTCTCTGTCTGTCCCTCTCTCTCTCTGTCTGTCCCTCTCTCTCTCTGTCTGTCCCTCTCTCTCTCTGTCTGTCCCTCTCTCTCTCTGTCTGTCCCTCTCTCTCTCTGTCTGTCCCTCTCTCTCTCTGTCTGTCCCTCTCTCTCTCTGTCTGTCCCTCTCTCTCTCTGTCTGTCCCCCTCTCTCTCTGTCTGTCCCCCTCTCTCTCTGTCTGTCCCTCTCTGTCCCTCTCTCTCTCTCTCTCTCTCTCTCTCTCAGTCTTTCTCTCTCTGTCTCTCTCGGGTATTATGAACTCATGTGGAATAACTGTTTCAGAGCCAGTTTCTCCCGTGTAAACCCGCGATGGCCATTATTGCAGTTTGGCTGTTGCCGTGGGAACGGTGGAGACTCGACCTGAACAATGGCGTCTTTCAGTTGCTGTTCCTGCCTCCTCAATGGGGGTCGAAGGTCACAGCTAAAACAGGGCAACACACCGTATCCAATTAGATACAGAGTAAAGCTCCCTCTACACTGTCCCATCAAACACTCCCAGGACAGGTACAGGGGGTTAGATACAGAGTAAAGCTCCCTCTACACTGTCCCATCAAACACTCCCAGGGCAGGTACAGCACGGGGTTCGATACAGAGTAAAGCTCCCTCTACACTGCCCCATCAAACACTCCCAGGGCAGGTACAGGGGGTTAGATACAGAGTAAAGCTCCCTCTACACTGTCCCATCAAACACTCCCAGGGCAGGTACAGGGGGTTAGATACAGAGTAAAGCTCCCTCTACACTGTCCCATCAAACACTCCCAGGGCATGTACAGCACGGGGTTCGATACAGAATAAAGCTCCCTCTACACTGTCCCATCAAACACTCCCACGGCAGGTACAGCACGGGGTGCGATACAGAATAAATCTCACACTAAACAGTCCCATCACGGGAGAGTGAGCGACTCGAGTGGTTAGCCAGCCAATCAGTACCGTTAACCCGCACTCAGCTTATTCTCATCCAAGTTTACAAATCCCTCTATGGCAAACACACCCCTCCCGATCTCTGTAACCTCCTCCAGCCCCTACACCCCTCCCTATCTCTGTAACCCCCACCAGCCCCTACACCCCTCCCTATCTCTGTAACCCCCTCCAGCCCCGACACCCCTCCCCATCTCTGTAACCTCCTCCAGCCCCTACACCCCTCCCTATCTCTGTAACCTCCTCCAGCCCCTACATCCCTCCCAGATCTCTGCGTCCCTCTAATTCTGCCCTCCTGACCATCCCTGATTATAATCGCTCCACCATCGGTGGCCGTGCCTTCAGTTGCCTGGGCCCCAAGCTCTGGAACTCCCTCCCTAAACCTCTCCGCCTCTCTCTCCTCCTTCAAGATGCTCCTTAAAACCCACCTCTTCGACCCAGCTTTTGGTCACCTGTTCCTAATATCTCCTTACGTGGCTGGTTTCAAAATTTCTATCTGATAATACTCTTGTGAATCACCTTGGGACGTTTCACTACATTAAAGGCGCTATATAAATACAGGTTGTTGTCACACCGACCAGGAAAGGATGAACAGGCTGGATCTCTTCTCTCTGGAACAGAGAGAGCTGAGGGGTGAGCTGATGGAGGTGTGTAGATTATGAAAGGGTTCGATAGGGTAGACGTAGAGAAGATGTTTCCACTTGTGGGGGAGACCAGAACTAGGGGCCATCAATATACGACAGTCACTAATAAATCCAATGGGGAATTCAGGAGAAACTTCTTTACCCAGAGAGGGCTGAGAATGTGGGACTCACTGCCACAGGGAGGGGTCGAGGCGATTAGTACTGGTCTCTGTATTTAAGGAGGGATATACTTGCACTGGAGGCAGTTCAGAGAAAGTTCACTCGGTTGATTCCGGAGATGAGGGGGTTGTCTTATGAGGAAAGGTTGAGCAGGTTGGGCCTCTACTCATTGGGGTTTAGAAGAATGAGAGGTGTTCTGATTGAAACGTATAAGATTCTGAGGGGGCTGGACAGGGTAGATGCAGAGAGGATGTTTCCCCCTCGTGGGGGAATCTAGAACTAGGGGCATAGTCTCAGAATAAGGGGCCGCCCATTTAAGACGGAGATGAGGAGGAATTTCTTCTCTCAGAGGGTTGTAAATCTGTGGAATTCTCTGCCCCAGAGAGCTGTGGAGGCCGGGACATTGAATATATTTAAGGTGGAGATAGACAGATTTTTGAGTGATAAGGGAGTGAAGGGTTATGGCTGGGCTGAATGGGCCTCCTCCTGTTCCTGTGTAACAGGCTCGAGGGGCTGAATGGGCCTCCTCCTGTTCCTGTGTAACAGGCTCGAGGGGCTGAATGGGCCTCCTCCTGTTCCTGTGTAACAGGCTCGAGGGGCTGAATGGGCCTCCTCCTGTTCCTGTGTAACAGGCTCGAGGGGCTGAATGGGCCTCCTCCTGTTCCTGTGTAACAGGCTCGAGGGGCTGAATGGGCCTCCTCCTGTTCCTGTGTAACAGGCTCGAGGGGCTGAATGGGCCTCCTCCTGTTCCTGTGTAACAGGCTCGAGGGGCTGAATGGGCCTCCTCCTGTTCCTGTGTAACAGGCTCGAGGGGCTGAATGGGCCTCCTCCTGTTCCTGTGTAACAGGCTCGAGGGGCTGAATGGGCCCCCTCCTGTTCCTGTGTTGCTAGCTGGTGGAGGAGAGCAGTGTTGGGACATAATCGTGGGAGTGCGGTTTTGGCCGAGGGATTCCCGTATTTCTGCTGCAGTTCCGAACGTGAAGTTCCTGAAAATTTGCCAAAATGTCTGAGTTCGAAACGTTCAGAATGTGTGATGTGCAGGAGTGCAGGGCAGAGTGCGTATGGACTGAAGATTAGAGGGTGTGTGAGTGGAAGGCATTGAACCTTGTGGATACAGGCACTCGGAGAGAGAGTGAGAGAGGTGGGTGGAGAGAGGTGGAGAGAGACGGGAGCGTCAGTTGTCCCACTAGTACGAGGAGCCATGGTGTGGCTCAATCTCTGTGCACGGACCTCGGTCATCAATATGCATCGGCTCTACAGTCCGACCCTCCAACACCAGGTGAGAGTGTGTGGGACCCGTACCCCAGTGAGAGTCAGTGTGTGTGGGACTGTACCCCAGTGAGAGTCAGTGTGTGTGGGACCCGTACCCCAGTGAGAGTCAGTGTGTGTGGGACTGTACCCCAGTGAGAGTCAGTGTGTGTGGGACTGTACCCCAGTGAGAGTCAGTGTGTGTGGGACTGTACCCCAGTGAGAGTCAGTGTGTGTGGGACCCGTACCCCAGTGAGAGTCAGTGTGTGTGGGACTGTACCCCAGTGAGAGTCAGTGTGTGTGGGAACCGTACCCCAGTGAGAGTCAGTGTGTGTGGGACCCGTACCCCAGTGAGAGTCAGTGTGTGTGGGACCCGTACCACAGTGAGAGTCAGTGTGTGTGGGACCCATACCCCAGTGAGAGTCAGTGTGTGTGGGACACGTACCCCAGTGAGTGTGGGACCCATACCCCAGTGAGAGTCAGTGTGTGTGGGACCCGTACCCCAGTGAGAGTCAGTGTGTGTGGGACCTGTACCCCAGTGAGAGTCAGTGTGTGTGGGACCTGTACCCCAGTGAGAGTCAGTGTGTGTGGGACTGTACCCCAGTGAGAGTCAGTGTGTGTGGGACTGTACCCCAGTGAGAGTCAGTGTGTGTGGGACCTGTACCCCAGTGAGAGTCAGTGTGTGTGGGACCTGTACCCCAGTGAGAGTCAGTGTGTGTGGGACTGTACCCCAGTGAGAGTCAGTGTGTGTGGGACTGTACCCCAGTGAGAGTCAGTGTGTGTGGGACTGTACCCCAGTGAGAGTCAGTGTGTGTGGGACACGTACCCCAGTGAGTGTGGGACCCATATCCCAGTGAGAGTCAGTGTGTGTGCGACCCGTACTCCAGTGAGAGTCAGTGTGTGTGGGACCCGTACCCCAGTGAGAGTCAGTGTGTGTGGGACCCGTACCCCAGTGAGAGTCAGTGTGTGTGGGACCCGTACCCCAGTGAGAGTCAGTGTGTGTGGGGCCCGTACCCCAGTGAGAGTCAGTGTGTGTGGGGCCCGTACCCCAGTGAGAGTCAGTGTGTGTGGGACACTTACCCCAGTGAGAGTCAGTGTGTGTGGGACTGCACCCCAGTGAGAGTCAGTGTGTGTGGGGCCCGTACCCCAGTGAGAGTCAGTGTGTGTGGGGCCCGTACCCCAGTGAGAGTCAGTGTGTGTGGGACCCGTACCCCAGTGAGAGTCAGTGTGTGTGGGACCCGTACCACAGTGAGAGTCAGTGTGTGTGGGACCCATACCCCAGTGAGAGTCAGTGTGTGTGGGGCCCGTACCCCAGTGAGAGTCAGTGTGTGTGGGACCCGTACCCCAGTGAGAGTCAGTGTGTGTGGGACTGTACCCCAGTGAGAGTCAGTGTGTGTGGGAACCGTACCCCAGTGAGAGTCAGTGTGTGTGGGACCCGTACCCCAGTGAGAGTCAGTGTGTGTGGGACCCGTACCACAGTGAGAGTCAGTGTGTGTGGGACCCATACCCCAGTGAGAGTCAGTGTGTGTGGGACACGTACCCCAGTGAGTGTGGGACCCATACCCCAGTGAGAGTCAGTGTGTGTGGGACCCGTACCCCAGTGAGAGTCAGTGTGTGTGGGACCTGTACCCCAGTGAGAGTCAGTGTGTGTGGGACCTGTACCCCAGTGAGAGTCAGTGTGTGTGGGACTGTACCCCAGTGAGAGTCAGTGTGTGTGGGACTGTACCCCAGTGAGAGTCAGTGTGTGTGGGACCTGTACCCCAGTGAGAGTCAGTGTGTGTGGGACCTGTACCCCAGTGAGAGTCAGTGTGTGTGGGACTGTACCCCAGTGAGAGTCAGTGTGTGTGGGACTGTACCCCAGTGAGAGTCAGTGTGTGTGGGACTGTACCCCAGTGAGAGTCAGTGTGTGTGGGACACGTACCCCAGTGAGTGTGGGACCCATATCCCAGTGAGAGTCAGTGTGTGTGCGACCCGTACTCCAGTGAGAGTCAGTGTGTGTGGGACCCGTACCCCAGTGAGAGTCAGTGTGTGTGGGACCCGTACCCCAGTGAGAGTCAGTGTGTGTGGGACCCGTACCCCAGTGAGAGTCAGTGTGTGTGGGGCCCGTACCCCAGTGAGAGTCAGTGTGTGTGGGGCCCGTACCCCAGTGAGAGTCAGTGTGTGTGGGACACTTACCCCAGTGAGAGTCAGTGTGTGTGGGACTGCACCCCAGTGAGAGTCAGTGTGTGTGGGGCCCGTACCCCAGTGAGAGTCAGTGTGTGTGGGGCCCGTACCCCAGTGAGAGTCAGTGTGTGTGGGACCCGTACCCCAGTGAGAGTCAGTGTGTGTGGGACCCGTACCACAGTGAGAGTCAGTGTGTGTGGGACCCATACCCCAGTGAGAGTCAGTGTGTGTGGGGCCCGTACCCCAGTGAGAGTCAGTGTGTGTGGGACCCGTACCCCAGTGAGAGTCAGTGTGTGTGGGACCCGTACCCCAGTGAGAGTCAGTGTGTGTGGGACCCGTACCCCAGTGAGAGTCAGTGAATGTGGGACCCATACCCCAGTGAGAGTCAGTGTGTGTGGGACTGTACCCCAGTGAGTGTCAGTGTGTGTGGGACTGTACCCAGTGAGAGTCAGTGTGTGTGGGACTGTACCCCAGTGAGTGTCAGTGTGTGTGGGACTGTACCCCAGTGAGTGTCAGTGTGTGTGGGGCCCGTACCCCAGTGAGAGTCAGTGTGTGTGGGACTGTACCCCAGTGAGAGTCAGTGTGTGTGGGACTGTACCCCAGTGAGAGTCAGTGTGTGTGGGACTGTACCCCAGTGAGAGTCAGTGTGTGTGGGGCCCGTACCCCAGTGAGAGTCAGTGTGTGTGGGACTGTACCCCAGTGAGAGTCAGTGTGTGTGGGACCTGTACCCCAGTGAGAGTCAGTGTGTGTGGGACCTGTACCCCAGTGAGAGTCAGTGTGTGTGGGACTGTACCCCAGTGAGAGTCAGTGTGTGTGGGACTGTACCCCAGTGAGAGTCAGTGTGTGTGGGACCCGTACCCCAGTGAGAGTCAGTGTGTGTGGGACCTGTACCCCAGTGAGAGTCAGTGTGTGTGGGACTGTACCCCAGTGAGAGTCAGTGTGTGTGGGACTGTACCCCAGTGAGAGTCAGTGTGTGTGGGGCCCGTACCCCAGTGAGAGTCAGTGTGTGTGGGACTGTACCCCAGTGAGAGTCAGTGTGTGTGGGGCCCGTACCCCAGTGAGACTCTGTGTGTGGGTCCTATATCTTTATATGCTTAGCTTTGAGATACCCTGGGTCTGCAGTTGAAGACGGTCACTTGCCTTGACTTGATGACCGAGGTCTCCTTGTCCCTCACCGGATACAGTGTGTTCCGTGATGTTCGAACAATGTTACTGTGATGCGTTGAAATTTTCACACTCTGTCCAGTTAAAGTAGCTGAAATTTCCCGTAATAGAACTCTCGATTTAAATTGGGAGAAACTAGTCTGTCACTGTATAACACGGGTACAGTACTGGTGGGTACAGGTCTGTCACTGTATAACACTGGGGTACAGTACTGGTGGGTACAGGTCTGTCACTGTATAACACTGGGGTACAGTACTGGTGGGTACAGGTCTGTCAGTGTATAACACGGGTACAGTACTGGTGGGTACAGGTCTGTCACTGTATAACACTGGGGTACAGTACTGGTGGGTACAGGTCTGTCACTGTATAACACTGGGGTACAGTACTGGTGGGTACAGGTCTGTCACTGTATAACACTGAGGTACAGTACTGGTGGGTACAGTCCTGTCACTGTATAACACGGGTACAGTACTGGTGGGTACAGGTCTGTCACTGTATAACACTGGGGTACAGTACTGGTGGGTACAGGTCTGTCACTGTATAACACTGGGGTACAGTACTGGTGGGTACAGGTCTGTCACTGTATAACACTGGGGTACAGTACTGGTGGGTACAGGTCTGTCACTGTATAACACTGGGGTACAGTACTGGTGGGTACAGGTCTGTCACTGTATAACACTGGGGTACAGTACTGGTGGGTACAGGTCTGTCACTGTATAACACTGGGGTACAGTACTGGTGGGTACAGGTCTGTCACTGTATAACACTGGGGTACAGTACTGGTGGGTACAGGTCTGTCACTGTATAACACTGGGGTACAGTACTGGTGGGTACAGGTCTGTCACTGTATAACACTGGGGTACAGTACTGGTGGGTACAGGTCTGTCACTGTATAACACTGGGGTACAGTACTGGTGGGTACAGGTCTATCATTGTAAAACACATATAATTCTAGGCTGACACTCCCAGTGCAGTACTGAGGGAGTGCCGCACTGTCGGAGGGGCAGTAATGAGGGAGTGCCGCAATGTCGGAGGGGCGGTACTGAGGGAGCGCCGCACTGTCGGAGCGGCAGTACTGAGGGAGCGCCGCACTGTCGGAGCGGTAGTACGGAGGGAGCGCCGCACTGTCGGAGGGGCAGTACTGAGGGAGCGCCGCACTGTCGGAGGGGCAGTACTGAGGGAGCGCCGCACTGTCGGAGCGGTAGTACGGAGGGAGCGCCGCACTGTCGGAGGGGCAGTACTGAGGGAGCGCCGCACTGTCGGAGCGGCAGTACTGAGGGAGCGCCGCACTGTCGGAGGGGCAGTACTGAGGGAGCGCCGCACTGTCGGAGGGGCAGTACTGAGGGAGCGCCGCACTGAGGGAGCGCCGTACTATCGGAGGGGCAGTACTGAGGGAGCGCCGCACTGTCGGAGGGACGGCACTGAGAGAGCGCCGCACTGTCGGAGGGGTAGTACTGAGGGAGCACCGTACTGTCGGAGGGGCAGTACTGATGGAGTGCTGCACTGTTGGAGGTGCCGACTTTGGGATGAAACATTAAACCGAGGCAGTGTCTGCCCCCTCAGGTCGATGTAAAAGATCCCGGGGCCACTATTGGAAGAAGAGCAGCGGGAGTTCTCCCCGGTGTCCCGGGGCCAATATTTATCCCTCAACCAACATCACTAAAAACAGATGATCTGGGTCATTATCACATCGCTGTTTGTGGGAGCTTGCTGTGCGCAAATTGGCTGCCGCGTTTCCCATATTACAACAGGGATCGCACTTCAAAAGTGGTTCATTGTCTGTAAAGCGCTTGGGATGTCCAGAGAGGGTGAAGGGCACTTTCGGAATGGGAGTCCATCGTTTCTTTGAAATCCTGCATGCTGATTAAATGTCTCAGCCTGTAAATAATTGAGGACAGATCAGAAATCAATGCTATTTAACAATGGCAGGCAGCACCTGATGTCAGAATTCAAATGCTAGGTGATACCCGATGATCTGGTTACCTGTGGAGCGTTCACTGCTGTTTCAAAACAGCTCCCAGCCCTAACCCTGTTCGTTGTCGCTACGCCCCACACCAGCCAATTACAGACTGGGGTCTAATCGAGGGGTTCGGGGGTTTATATTTAGAATAACTGATACCCGTGAGTGAGTTACAGGCTGGAATCTAACCGAGGGGTTCGGGGGTTTATATATAGAATAACAGATACCCGGGAGTGAGTTACAGGCTGGAATCTAATCGAGGGGTTCGGGGGGTTTATATATAGAATAACAGATACCCGGGAGTGAGTTACAGGCTGGAATCTAACCGAGGGGTTCGGGGGTTTATATATAGAATAACAGATACCCGGGAGTGATTTACAGGCTGGAATGTAATCCAAGGGTTCGGGGGCTTTATATATCGAATAACAGATACCCGGGAGTGATTTATAGGCTGGAATCGAATCGAGGGGTTTGGGGAGTTTATATATAGAATAACGGATACCCCGGAGTGAGTTACAGGCTGGAATTATAAGCGGAGGCTTTTTATATAGAATAACAGATACCCGGGAGTGAGTTACAGGCTGGAATCTAATCGAGGGGTTCGGGGTGTTTATATATAGAATAACAGATACCCGGGAGTGAGGTACAGGCTGTAATCTAATCGAGGGGTTCGGGGTGTTTATATATAGAAATACGGATACCCGGGAGTGAGTTACAGGCTGCAATCTAATCGAGGGGGTTCATTGGGTTTATATATAGAATAACAGATACCCGGGAGTGAGTTACAGGCTGGAATCTAATTGAGGGGTTCGGGGAGTTTATATATAGAATAACAGATACCTGGGAGTGAGTTACAGGCTGGAATCTGTTCGGGGGGTTTATATAGAGGATAACAGATACCTGGGAATGAGTTACAGGCTGGAATCTAATCGAGGGGTTCGTGGGGTTTATATATAGAATAACAGATACCCGGGAGTGAGTTACAGGCTGGAATCGAATCGAGGGATTCGGGGAGTTTAATAAAAGAATAACAGATAGCCAGCATTGAGTTACAGACTGGAATCTAATCGAGGGTTTCAGCGGGTTTATATATAGAATAAAAGACACCCGGGAGTGAGTTACAGGCTGGAATCTATTCGAGGTGTTCGGGGTGTTTATATATAGAATAACAGATACCCGGGAGTGAGTTACAGGCTGGAATCTCATCGAGGAGGTCGGGGGGGTCTATATATAGAATATCAGATACCCGGGAGTGAGTTACATGCTGGAATCTAATCGAGTGTTTCGGGCGATTTATTTATAGAATAACAGATAGCCGGAAGTGAGTTACAGGCTGGAATCTTATCGAGGGGTTTCATGGGGTTTATATATGGATTAACAGATACCCGGGAGTGAGTTACAGGCTGGAATCTAATCGAGTGGCTCGCAGGATTTATATATTAAATAACATACCCGGGAGTGAGTTGCAGGCTGGAATCTAATCGAGGGGTTCAGGGGTGTTTATATATAGAATAACAGATACCTAGGAGTGAGTTACAGGCTGGAATCTAATCGATGGGTGCGGGCGGGTGTATATATAGAATAACAGATATCCGGGAGTGAGTTACAGGCTGGATTCTAATTCAGGGGTTCGGGGGTTTTATATATAGAATCGCAGATACCCGGGAGTGAGTTACAGGCTGAAATCTAATCTACGGGTTCAGGAGTTTATATGCAGAATAACAGATACCCGGAAGTGAGTTACAGGCTGAAATCTAATCGAGGGGTTCAGGGGGTTTATATATAGAATAACGGATACCCGGCAATGAGATACAGGCTGGAATCGAATCGGGGGGTTTATATATAATACGGATACCCGGGAGTGAGTTACAGGCTGGAATCTAATCGAGGGGGTTCATTGGGGTTATATATAAAATAACAGATACCCGGGAGTGATTTACAGGCTGGAATCTAATCGAGGGGATCGGGGGGTTTATATATAGAATAACAGATACCCGGGAGTGA